>NC_038254.2:16613285-16876600 GCF_000004515.6 Glycine max
ATAAAAGTCAAATTCGGTGGGATTGCAGATTTTGGAGTCAACAACAGTACCTGTAATATTTTCATTTCTAGGAGTGTTATATTTAGCACCAAAGCAGTGAACTTGTTATTATCAAAGTATACACATGCATGTTATATTTAGCACCAAAGCAGTAAATACCAGGCAATATGTTGCCACTCCTGTCAACAGAACTCTTATCGTGATAGTTGGGTTCCAGGGATGCACATGCCTGGTAGTGGAACAAAGCAAAGAAAATTTAGTTACCAATTAGCATTAACAAAATATTCTCAACCAAGAAAACCATTTCTCACCTTTCGAATAGCATCAAGCTCAAATAGTAGAACCTGTTAAAATTGACCCTCACTAACACCATCCCTGCACATGATATTTGAAAACCATTATCACATAAAATAGATAATAAAATACTACAGATTAATCATCATATAGTAATCACAACAAAGGCTTTATGAGCATGAAATATCATACATAGAGTAATCACAACAAAGGCTTGATCAAGAGCATGAAATTACCTATAAAATATGATGCATTGGGGCTTTTGTCCTATAGCTCTCCTAAAAGATATAAGAAGTTCCCTGCCAAAAAAATAAAATGAAATAAGAAAATAATCTAGAAAACTAAGATTCATGATATTATCTAACTAAAAAATGTCAAGCAACCCCAATGTCCCAATGTGCATTAACCATCTCACATATGAGAAAAAGGGAAGGAGAGTACTTGATCATTCCACCAGTCACTCTTCCTCTAACTGGATCTTGCCATTGTTTGAAAAGATCCTGGATGAGTTCCTGCCTATGAGCTTAGGCACAAACTAAACCAGCATACTTTGTAATTTCAGGATAGTCTTGCGAAGCCACAACCTACAGTTTAAACACACATGACTTAATTAAAGTCAATTGCAAAAAACATCTTCGGGTTTGAACCATTAAAAATAATTATAAAAAAAACTTATTGCTGCAATTGATGGGTTTGAATCCTCTCCAGGATGTGGATGAGTCACATCGGTTCCAAAAATAATTGTAGGTCTGTCACTGACCAAGGGAATGCGTCGAGAGAGCGCATCAACCAGTACAGTGTTTCTCCCTCCAACTTTGACATTAATTTTCAAAGCAACATTTGCAAGGTACTGCTTGCTCATTTTGAAGACATGCTTAGTTAAGCAACATTGTGAAGCAAGTCCTAGATCAGTCTCACAAATACGTTTGAGGTCACCTACACAAAACAAAATTAATGTTTTTCATTAATTTAATCAGTATGAAAGGTAAACAAATTCCGAAGCAGTCAATGAAAAATTACCATAAAGTGATCCATTATAATTCAAATTAAACATACCTTCACTAAATTTCATAAGAAATAATAATATTAAGCATACCTTAAGTAGCATAGCAACATAATTTAATTTCCAAATGAAGCTACATAACAATGATAAAAGCAACAGACTTCCCTGGCATGTTTTAGTTTTATACACTATTCATGCACCCTACTTAGTCATATTATCAAAATCTTTTATAGAAATATCATGAAACATGTAGCTTTTTCCTTTATCTAATACTAGCAAGCAGCAGGGCCAGTGAAACAGGGGACATAAAATTGAAATAAGAGAGAATCCCAAGGCAAAGGAGTATTATAAGGCACCATATATATACCTTGTAAAAGTAAGAGGAAGGAATTGTGGGTTTAAGTTTTCTGGCTAACAAAAATTAACATATTAATAATTAAGATTTACCAATAAAAAAACTATATTAAGATTTACCAATTAAAAATTTCACTTTTGTTATTTTATTTAGTACCCTCAAGATACTATTAACATCTTTTGTAAGTATCTTTAATGTATGTGATTATATTAGTTGCTTAAAGTTCAACAATATTACTTAACAAAAATTTTTGTTAGAAAAATGATTTGACAATATTTTGCTTAAGTAAATTAGTTAAATAATTAACTATTGCTTAACTAATTGACACTAAAAAAAGAATAATATTTTTAAAAATATAATTTAAATTAAACACTCACTATAATACTGTTTCAAGAGAAGGAAAAACATACAATTACTTAATAACACGTAAACATAATATGTATGTTTTTTAACGAACTTGAGGAAAACATAGAAAATATTGAATGAGAAAAACTAATAAAATTAAGACCAAACACCTATATTCACCTGCTGAACTTGCACAGCAATGCAACTTCCATATTGTTCTTCCATATTGATCATAATTTTCTCTGCCACCTTGCTTTTGTGGGAACTCTTGTGACTGTTCTACTAATGTTACAACTTGATTTATATTTGTAATGTTGCTAATTTTTCCTAAAATCATGCCAAACCCATTTATTTGTGTTTGATTTATATTTGTAATCAAATTAGCCACACCCATTTATCCATTAAAGCACGGCAGCTTGTAGGACAGTAAGAAGTGGTACCATCTTGGTAAGTTATAATCAATTGGCTCAAAAACATTGTAGACATTACTTAAAAAAAATCTTCTATTTAGTATGCATTTAATGGTGTCAACAAATTATTAAGTTACACACCACTAGGAATTTCGTCAAGTCCCTTCCAGAGCCAATACTATGCAAAACGGCAAATCCCCCGTTGATTTCAATTCTCAATGCAGACACAACTTGCAGGAATGGCTCCTCTGGAAGATGAAATTCTGGAATGCGAGGTGGAGATCTGCAACATAATTTGGCATTCCAGCAAAAGGTTAGATAAGCCAAACCCCAAAACACACTATACTACCCCTCTGTTCAACAAACTACAAAGTTTTAGAGGCTTACTTGTGGATGAAAGTATGGGCATTGGACCACAAGAACAGAACTGCGAGCAACAGTATCAAAATGTGACACACCAGAGTAAGAAGATGGTACTCAAGCAACTAAAAAAGAACCCAAACAGCAGTGGCTCTGCCAAGTGCACCAGCAGAAATTTTCTTGTTCCTCCACAATAACATATCAGCAACTGCAAAATATTATCATAAAAAACAAAGTCATAAGATATTATCAGATTGCAACTTCATTTCTCACTCTATAAAACCACTCATAATCGCATACAGTTCTCCATTCAATGATACCTCATCAAACAACTCTTCAATTCTTGACTTAAACATCCCAATTTTCACCTACGTAGCCCTAGTCAAATTCACATTACAAGCTATTTATCATCATTCAAAACCATGCCTATATAACCTAAACTCGACTCATCTAGAATTTAAACCACCCGAAAACGTAACATATAATAAACTAGAACTAGGGTAAGGTCGCTAACATTAAAAAAAACAATTTTGAGAAAACCTCATTAATTTCAAGGAGGCTCAAAGAGAAACACAAGGCATTATTTAACATGTTAGTGACCCCGATCAATGATAAACAACATGGGCAAGGGTGAGCTAATTTGATTACAAAAACTGAGTTAATCAAACACAAACCTAAAATCATGCCAAACCCTAAACAAATGAGTTCACCATCGATTAAAAATTCAAACAACACAGAAGAAATTCACAAACCACAATTGGAATCCTAACGGTTTGAGAATGCAGGAGCGTGAATTCCTACCTCTGCACAAAACACACAAAAAAATGCACGTCTCAAGGAGAGGTTGGAACAAGAACCTTCCGAGGGCTTGAAGAACGCAATCGCCGTGAGAATTGTTCTAGAAATCGTGGACGGGCATGGTGGCGATGAAAACCCCGATTTGGATTATCACGAACACCGACACCAACCATGTGTCACCGTGCCGCCGCTGTCCTCCTCTTCTTGATCTCATCAATGGCTTGTCGAAGCCCTCGCAGAGTCGGGACGCCAAAGAGGATAACAACCAACAAACCTAGTGCACGATAGCCTTCCATCACCCATGCGTGGAGTGAGGCTCGTGGTCCCTGAGAGAGAAACGGTGCTGCTCTTGGAATTTAGGTTCTACATTGTGCCTTTCCATATTCTAGGAGCGAGAAAGAATAAAAAACAAAAAAAAAACCAAGACCACGATAGGTTTGTTTAAAAACGTTGTTGAATAGAATAAATTAATTATTGATTACAATATTGCCATCGCGTTTTGTTCAACGACAGCTTATTGAGACCGACGTGGTTGGAGCGTCATAGAATATTATTATTGATGTTAATACTATTGTAGAAATTGGAGCTAGCTGCTGACAAGTAGTCCCCACTGTACATTCTCAACAATTTGAACTTAATAGCTGGGTAAGCAACGGACTTGAGATATCAGGTGATTAGATTTGTTCACAAGGAACCATTTGCAAGAATTTAGATTGGCAAGGCTTTACTGCTCATGTGGAAACAAGAGATTTGGAATCATCTTCTAGTACCAGGTTTGAAATAGAAGATGGCACTAGAGGAAATGTTGATACGATGCCAACTGAAGATCCTTCTAATGGCCTTACTCAACCAAGCTTGCAAATTGAAGATACAGACCATGGCAATATGCATGAGTTAAGTGAGGTACATACTGAGCAATCTCAGCGGGGTGATATAATTAATGATGAAAGCGATATTGTTAATGATATAGATTTGATTGAGTTTAAGTCATATATATTAGTGGATATGCACATTGCTATACCAGGGTTAACAAATAGTTGTAGTATATATATATATGGCTTTATTTTGTTACACGAGTAAAATGATAGACCTTTTTACAAATTATTAGGTGACAATTAATAAAAACAAATGGGTCTGAATGATTGTAATATAAGTGACAACAAAAACAAATGTCATTTAAAAAAAACAACACATTCTAAGACAATTCTATCGAAAACCGTCTTAGAATGTAACACATTCAAAAACGGTTACAAAACTGTCTTCGAATGTGTTATATTTTAAGATGATTCTAAGGAAATGTCGTGGAAGACGCATAGACTTTCTACGATGTCCATTATGACAATAGTTTGTAACGGACGTTGTATGTAAAAAACAAACCAATGTAATAGGCTGTTTGTATAATAGTGAGGGACTAAAAATTAAAAGCTAAAAAACTTGAGAGACTAAAAACTTAATTAACCTATTTTTAAAATACACACTCCCTCTTGAAGAAAATGTATACAAGTTATATCTAAGTCCATTTTAATATAAACAATTTTTTTGAGATTTTTTTTTCTTATTGACAGCGGACTAGCTTTTTAAACAATAAATATAAACTTTATTACCGTAAAGATGAAATTTCAAGGGCAATAATTAAACTATTTACAACTTCATTCTGTATGTCTTCTAAAATATTACAATCAATAATAGATATTCAAAATTATTTATTAATGATATAAGGATTTATAGTACAAAATTATTTACAACTTCATTATTATTCTCAACCATTAATCCTTTATATTAAAAAACACAAAATGCAATGCATATTTAAGGATGTGTACGTATATTTTAAAATGAATGAAAAGGGAGATACAAGTATAATTTAAATATCTATTAACGAAAGAAAAGTAATTTAGTAAAAAAAAGAAGAAAGAAAGAAACAATGGTTTCATACAAAATAAATACTATCATTGTTAGCTTTTTGACTAATTAATTAAGCACTGGGGTCAAACTTCACTGCAATTTTGAGCAAAACCATCTATTATCCCACTAAATAAGTAAGCAAGTGGAGCTTAAGGGCATCTGCATGTGTAAATCATTTGCTCTCACCTAAACCTACTCTTAATGAAAGCGCATTTGATCATTACACACGCGATGTAGCCTCTTCATTTTTCTGATCATGACTCTTTTTCTTTCTTTTCTAATATAGAGATTCTCTCTTCTTAGCTCTATTATATTTCAATTGCTAGGAATAAATTGCGCGCTGATCCACTCCGTTGTATGCTAGCTAGCTAGTGCAAGAATACAAAGTTTACAACCACCGAAGCATAATATTATGGCTCGAAAATATATATTTTGATTAATGGCCTTTGTAATTAAACATAAGGCCTTATCTATATACCATTTTGAAAACTTCCCTTTTGGTAATTTTTCTTCATTTTCAGTTGTTTGTAGTTCCTGTCCCTCTATACTTGTATCTGATAGCCCAAAACAAGTAATGCAAGAAATTCAACGCACTCAGCACACACATGAGCCAGTAAAACCTCTCTAGGTGGTAGTGGTTAAGGTTTGTCCCAGAGAGCCATGGTCTATGTGAGGTGTTGCCAGTGACACTATTTACAATTGACACAATTGCTGAACTAAGGTAATACCCTACAGCCAAAGAGGCCCAAGAGAGTGATGTGGCCAAAGACCTCATGCTAGAAGGTGCTTCTGTGAAGAAAAACTCCAATAACCCCGCTAGGGTGAAAAGATCAGCAGAACCAAGGAACAAGTACTGAAAAGCAATCCAAAAGAATGTGATGGGGAGTGGCTTGGTTGCATCATCTAGAAGGCTATTTGAGTGTGTTGCCATTATTGCCACACGTTTTCTTTTCACTTCAACAACCGCCGCCACTGCCATCGCTACTACAGAGAGGACTAGTCCAATTCCAATCCTTTGGAGGTGTGTGATTCCCATTTCTGTCTTGGTAACTCTTCTTGCAAATGGGGTGATGATGTGGTCGTAGATTGGTGCCAGGACCATGATGAAGAGCACTGGGAAGATTGGCAAAGAGGCTGGTGGCACCTTTAGGGTACCAAGTTTGGTGTCCATTGTTGCGGCTTGCTCGACTGAGAAAGTGGAGAGCTGAGCCAGGCAACAGTTCAGCATGATGGTGCATGCGAATATGGGGAGCACTTTCAGCACTATCTTCACATCTTCTACTTGCTCCACTGTGCATTTTATTGATGAATAGATAGGGTTGTTCTCAACTGCTTTATTGAGGAATTTGAGTGTGTTTGTTATTGGGGCTTCTGGTTCCTTGTTTGCAATATTGGAAGCTTCTTTCCCTACTTGTTTTCTGCCTGAGTTTAGATTGGAAGGGCTTGAAGTCATGTTCACCACTGCACTGCTAGAATTTCTACTGTTGAAGCAGCTGTTAAGTGAAGCAGCAACTAGTACCTGCTTGGTCAATACCAGGAAGCTATACATACTTCAAATTTAGAGTGTGACGATAATTATATATGGAGCATTAATATGTGTAACTTTTTCAGCTTCTGTTGTTAAAAGTAGAATCCTCCTCTAAAATTTATTTGATGAATAAATTTTTCGGTAAATACTTATAACAAAAAAAAGTAAGAAAATAAAATGAAATAACTTTGTTTCACACATGTTAAAATTATATTATGAATAAATTAAAATCAGATTTCAAAGAAATTAAATGAGAGAATTTCTATAAAAGTTGAACAACATATAAGTTAATTTTTTTATTGTCTTTCCTTATAAGTATTTATTGAGCCTAAATAACATATTTAGAAGTTATTTTTGATTTTTTCTTGATAAAATTAAAGAAGCTACTTTATTTTTTAATTTTTTAAAAAGTGGTTGGTCTACTTTCTAAGGAGAAGAAAACCCCAAAAAATAGGACAAATACTTCCTTAGAGCTAAGCATATATTTGGGAGCAGCAACACTCAATAATTATTACTAGTTATTACCTTCAAAATGGTTGTAAGTGGACTTCTAGAAGGGATCTTGCTCCTATAAGTAGTTGAGCCTGCCAAGAACACTGGGATAGATACAAATATGGTTATAGTAGAGATTCCAAAGCCCCATTCCCACCCTTTGTTGTCTTCAACCCACACCACAAATGTGACTGCAATAAGGGCACCAAATGACAAGCAGAAGACAAAGTAGTTGAAGAAGGTTGATCTTTTCTTCCTTCCAGATGGGGTGTTGTCATCAAATTGCTCAGCACCATGTGAAGGCAATGACCCCTTAATTCCTCCAACTCCAAGTGCCACCAAATAGAGCCCAGCAAACAGCATTGCTGCTTTTCCACCACTAACTTCATTGCATGGAGTGGATGCGTCACATGCTGGTGGCTTCAGTGATGGCACACGAGCTTGCACAGTGAGAACAATCAATCCCTGCAGCATAGAGCACACACAAGTTCCTATTCCCTTAGTCATGAACAGTAGTTGTGCAACATGATATGTATGTACAATAAGAATGTTGTACATTCTTTTCGGTTTGTTTATTTTAGTTTCTATTGTGCTAATTGCTAAGCCTTGGGGCCCCAATCTGATTTACAATAAAAACCTTGACAAAATAATTCATTTACACTTATATATAAAAATAACTAATTTCATACTAGAAAATAAAGTTATTTTTAAAATGCCTAATATTAAAACTTGCTATTATTAATAAAAATAAGTCATTAAAAATAAAATTAGAATTAAATTAATAATATTTTAAGAATGATAACATTAAATATAATAAAATTAATTAAATTTATTTATATTTAAAATCTAACATATAAAATTACTTTTTTTACTTTTTATATATATAAAAGTTCAGAGGGAGTATTATTTGGGTTCCCAATGAATTCAAATGGCAATACACATATAGACAAAAAAAAAATAGATAAATTTTGTACATAAAATTATACAATAGAAAAAGAAGAGAATGTGAGACAAGATGATAAAAACATTTTATTCCAGACATGATCATGATCGGATATTAAATATGCACTCTTCTCTCTATAAAAAATCAAACCTTAGTTAGTTCATTACTTTGGAAAGACCAGTGTCTCCCCCAAACCTATTTCTGTTCATATTCTATAAATTTTTTGAATGCATAATGTAATAACTCATTATTGTTGTTTTGAGTTCTCAATGCACGTATCGTATGAACATGAAATTATGAAAGTCAACTAGTGAAATACCATACACATAAAGAGTAGTACAACGTGTACCATTTCTAAAATGTGACCAAATAAGGAAATGTCACAATCTGTTGATGAAAAATGGCCACGTAAGTGGGCCTAGGCCATGTGTTCAACCCCACTTCAGCCCCTGGACTGCATACCATCGATAATGACTTCTTGTATTACTCTACCAACTACAGGTCTTGAAACGTCATTTTAAGATTTTGGCGTTTTAAAATAGTAAGGTGTTTATCTTCCATCTAGAGTGGTGTTATTTCGAGAATGTGACTATCAAAATGACATCCATGCACTTGGTTTGCTTTCATGAAACTTCTTTATGGTGTTTATAATTTTTTTTCTTTTTTTCTTTATCTATGAGAATTAAAAATAGTGTAAAAAATTTATAATAATTCTTATATTTTATTTAATAAATTGAATTAGATTCCTTTAATAAATAATTATAGCTTAATTTGATTACAAATATCTTGAATATGTTAATTCCTTTTACCTAATCTTTGCCCCACTTCGATAAGTCTTAAATATTAATTATAAATTTAAATATCATATAAATATTAAAAGTATTAAATGAATATACGTTAAAGTTAGACCTTATAATAACTACACATCCTATCCTACAGTTTCTTTTGAAATTACAGAGGATTTGACTTCGTATTCCATTTTTGATGAGCCTTGACATGTGGCATTCCGACTATAATCTAAGCAATAAATAACAAAGAATCGAATAATATCTATTCAAAATAAAGTACTGACTTTTCAACATCAATTTTTATTACACTACATTTTATATTTACTAGAAAACAACCGCTTTGCTCTCACACTATTTAAGTGACGTGATATGAAATGTACGAAGGTAGGAGTATAAATTCAAAGTGACATGAACGAAACAATATTTATTAATCAAATAATGTTACAAAATATACTCAAGATCATAGAGAATGGTGTGAGTACAATTTGATTTTGGGATCAAGCAATTTTTAATTTCACTATTCAAATAAGCACAATTGTGAAAATGAATATAATTCCTCTACATATTTTAATTGTCTTTATTTTGGATAAATTATGGGGAAGTTTGTGAAAAAAATGGAATAATGTACAAATTATAAACTAATAAATAATACTAATAATAGGGGGAGAAATTAGTAGTAAGAATTAAATAAGTGTACTCGGTTATTAGTAGTAGGAGCTAACGATGGCGTACAGAGAAGGGCATGTGTTTTTGAGAAAGCCAAAACGACAACAGATGTTACTTTCCATGTTCAAACTTGACTGAACGAAATCTCTATTTATCCAACATGTGGCAGTGGCACAAAAACATAGGGGTCCTAGGCATTCTGAAGAAAATTAAATATATGTTGCATGAATGAAGCATATAAATAGCTGGGCCCCCCTTATCTTTTAAATCAAATTAATTTTCTTCTGACTTTTTTTTCTTTTCTTATGAGACCAAGACTGATATTAATAATAATAAATATATAATACAACAGAGAGAGAAAAAAACCTTGCCAACCAGTATCCAATTACACTAGTTAAGGAATCCAGAAATAAAAACTAACAATTATTAGAATTGCATTGGAAATTATAAAAAGACTTTTCATTTTGCAGTTTTCCCAAATATAAATAAAAAACAAAACAAAACTCCCCCAACAACATTATTGTTATTTTGTCTCATCCACTCGTATGTGTCACACGCCACTTTTTTTTTTTTTTTCTGGTACTGTTTGTCTTTCATAGCCACTAGCAGTAGATGTCTTGCACATTTGAAGTTCAAGGTTAGCGTTGTAGCAATGTGAGGAGAGAGAGATAAAGCGACCTATATGCTTTTCTTTTCTTTCTTTCTTTTTTATTTTTATTTTTTCTCTTTCCCTTTCCCGTTTGGTGCCTTAAAATATGATTCTTGACTTAGACTCGTATCTTAGTGGGCGTTCGCTCATGCAATTCATGAGGTTTTCTATGACCCAAGTGCGCGAACGAATGCAGCAAAAAGAAAGCGAATCAAAGGGTTAGATAAGACAGTTTTTTTATAAATTTTTTTAATTAATTACTTTTTCAAAAAAATAAAATCATTGACATCTTTTCAATTCTATTATAGGGATTTGGTTGCATCATTTGATGCAGTCCCCATCTTGCAAGTTGTGGTTTTTGCACTTTGCAACTTGCAATTTGACTCAGATTCTGACTAAAAGACACGCATCATGGCTTTGAAAGACGCTTGCTCTTTAAGGAACCCAATACTAATCAAAACTCAATCTCTTCTATCTCCCTTCTCTCTCTCATTCTTCCTAATAATCAACAATCATGCAACAATTGGAAAAGGGAAAAAACAATAAACAAATGCAAAATTAAGGTATCATCAATAATCGTGTAACAACATATAACATATATATTGTGAAGTGCAGAAGACATAAAGATGAGTTGAATGATTAAAGAAAAAAAAATCACAAGTTTGATTCTTTCTATTAATAAAATTAACATTTGTCCATTAAGAAAAACATATTATGTAATATGCTGAGAGAAATTAAATTAAGTCTTATATTCACAAGTAGTGACAAAGAGAGAGAGGAAAATTAATATAGGGTGCATACCAGGAATTCAATGACTGCACTTATCAGGTAGATTTGATAAGTGGTGAAAAAAGCATCAGATAAGAAACCTCCAAGAAGGGCAAGGAGGAAGGCCGTTCCCATGAAATTTGTGACATTGTTGGCAGATTTTGAAGGGGACATGTGCATGTACTGCCTCAGATACAGCACCAAATTGCTTGCATTGGCTAGAAATGCCAGATTCTCCAATATCTCAACCACTGCACAAAAACGCATACACACATTGAATTTGGTGCCACATGCATGTATGTGATTCATATCTACTAATCTATCATCATTTCATCACATACATATGAAAGTAATTAATATATAAACAACCGAATTGGACTCATTCTAACTCCAACCCCAATACTCCCAATTGAACCAACAAGTTCATAATAAAACATACATACATATATATATATATATATATATATATATATATATATATATATATATATATATGCGTATATGTTTTATAAATAATATTAAACTATAGAGTAAATAGAGAGAGGGGAATTTAATTAGGACAGACCTAAAACAAAGGAGGCAGCAAGCATGCCACCATTGCAGCCACTGAGAGCAGGCTTGTTCCTCCAGTTCACATAGCCTTCCCATCTCTGGTTTTGTTCTAATTCCTAAAAAAGAAAATTTGAAAAGAAAAAATAAAAAGTGTGAATTAAATGAAATGAAATTGTATGTGAGAAGCAGCATGTGATATAAATTAATTAAGGAGAAAAAGGGAGAAATTAAAGGTGAGAGAAGAGAAGTGTGCAAGAGGTAGCTAGAGGGAAGCAGCAAAAACCAACCATGATTCTCTTTCTCTCACTCTATTCTCTTTTTTGGGTTTTGGATCTGTGAGAGAGTTAGGGGAGAAAAAGGGTGTTGGCTGGTGGAGGATTTAAAGAGAGGAAGGAAAGGTGCAAGTTGGGCAGAATGATCTAGACACTATAGTCTGCAACTATTAATAACAATTTGACTTTATTTTTTTCTTCTATACACACACAATCTCTTGCATTTTTCAAGAAACGCTTTTATTTGCGTATCATTTCTATAAGGTTTAATTAATAAATATTAAATACCTGACATGCATCTCTTTACAAAAATATTAATTACATGGTTTTTAACATTTCTTTTTCCTTGAAAGAATATTTACTCATTTTTCGTCACTATCGTAGCAGGAAATATATTTTTGTGCTACTAAAAAAGAGGATATTATTATTATTATTATTATTATTATTATTATTATTATTATTATTATACCACAGTTCAGTTATTTTTTCCTATCTGTTATTTTTTCTCTTTACTTATTTATTACGTATATCATTCAATTTTTCTTCTCTTCCTTTAATGTTTTGTTTCTTTTTCCTCTCTCTTTCTTCATAAAATTTTCCGACAATACTATTTTTGTTTCTTCTTCTTGTTTTTTATGCTAATCGACAACGAAATGAAATGATTTATAATCATAGCTTTTTTAAAAAAAATTAATATTAAATTTTATTTTGAGACTCTTTTTTGTTATTATGGGATTAAAGAAGTAAATATTTAATTAATAATTAATAATTAACAATTATTTTTTCATAAGTGGTGTTCTTGGACTTTTACTCTGTTTAAGCCAATGCAAATGATATTTAAATGTGAATTTGTTTTTTTTTTTGTCAAATGCCTATTACTCCTGCATAAATGGCATTTCCTTATTAAATGCTAAAAATACTAGAGCCTAGAAGTTACATACAATTGAAAGTGTAATCTCTCCCTCTCTCTATATACATAAATTTTATTTTAAAAAATATTTGAATTTTTATTATTTAATTAAATTAGTAATTATTAATTTACTTATTAATTATTTTTTTCATAAGTGGTGCTTTTAGACTTTATTCAGTGCAAACGGTTCTCAAACTAGAATATGGATTTGTTTTTTCAAATGCCAATTACTCCTACATAAATGACATTCCTAATTAAAATATGTGAAAATGTGCTAGAGACCAAAAGTTACATACACTTGGGAGTATAATATTCATTTTTCAAAAATAAAATAAAATGGAGAGATAGTAGGAATTTGGGGTAATTTTATTACCATCTAAAGTAAAATGATAGTGATGTTGAATTCCATCTTCTGGCATACAAAGTAATCATATCTTTTTTTATAATTGTTTTGGCTCATATACATGAACTGCCGTTTTTTTCTCTTAAAATATTGTGATATGGATTAGATTGATGTCATTGCATCGTTGTTTTGTTTTTCTTCAATTCAAATTAATAGTAGAAAGAGTTATTCATTATTTTTTTAGTTTTAATCCTCCCTTTATCAAGGAAAATAAATCTTATCCTGATTAATTCAAATTTTTACTGAGAAATACATAAAATTTGTCAAAAATTATTATATTTTTAATTATCAAACTCGAATATTATCTATTCTTAATATTATAAGGCTATGCTGGGATAATTTAAGGTTGGATTGGATAATTTAAAAATGAATTTTCAATTTATTTGTAGCAAACTTTTTGGTTAATATCTTTTTATTAATATATTAATTTTACACCTTTGTAATGTGCAAGTAATAAGTATAACAGGTATATATGTATTTAAGTACCTAACGAGTACAAAAGAAGGGATTAAAGTTATTGTTCGCATGGGTATAGGAGCATTGCTATATTTTTCAAATATGAACATAGGGACGAGAATTATAGTATTCTTTTTAGATCCTACTCATCTCTACAAGACTTATATTAGTATCAAATGTAAATATTTACTTATATAATTAATATATTGATGTATTTTCATTAAAAAAAAATTATTCACATGCAATGTACTTGTTTATTATATCCTTTACATGAACGTATTAATATTTCTTTTTATATGTAGACATGGCAACGGAATGGGATGGAAGATGGGTATTGTCTCTCCGGTCTTCGACTCCGACTTCCTAATATATATCCGTATCCGTTCTCGATATCTGACAAGTTAACATTTGTTACTCCATTCCCGCACCCGTTGGATATCCAGTATCCTGTCCCCGCCCTGTCCTCGGTTCAGATTTGTAAATTTTTTTTTTGTAAAAAAATAATATTGAAAATCTGATTTTAAAAAAATAAATTAATTGTTACACATTTTTTTAATTACTTATATATATTAATAAATTCATTACAACGTATTTGTCTATAAAAATCATCAAGAAAAGAATATTAAATTATGTAAAAATTATAAAATAAAATTAACAAGTAATTAATAAAATTTTAATAATGTTATCATTGGGGTGGGTACGAGAATGAGTATGGGACGGATAGTGACATTTCCGTCTCCGATCCCGATCCCAATTAAAAAAGTCGGATAATCACTAAACTCAAATCTGTACTCGATCAACTTAATATTTCCCATCAATATCGAAACAGATTTGAATGAACACTAATGAGTACGGGTTTCATTGTCATACCTACTATGATGGAATGCAAAGAGAACCAAACACGTGATAAGAGGAGGCCAAGATTTCAACATATATACTCCGTCCCTTTGCAAAATTAACCATAGATTTCAACAAAAAAAGGAGTAATATTTATGTGACGTTCAAGTGTTTAACCATAGATTTAACCAAAGACCCAATATTAAAATGCAAAAGTGATTACGTTTCACCCTTTAATTAATTCACGCTATAGCAATGTAACAAAATAACCCCGTCTCTTTGACAGTTTGGTGTAGTAAATGCAACAAAATAGTTCTGTCTCGCAAGTTGATGAAACGAATTTATTTTCACAAACTTACATAATATAAAATTATTTACTAGTTTGAGTATACTTTGATTGTTGGTTGCGTTTGCTCATATCAAAATTACAGCAAAAGGCATACCTATACATTGTTTCTATTTTTTTTTAATAATTTCAAGCTTAATTAAATTAATAAGTCTTCCTTTACTCAAAATGCTAGCCAAAAGAGTAAATATTGAAACTGAAAAGGATAAAAGAAAGGAGATTAAGGCAACAGAACTTTATTGAAAACAAGATGAATGAGTAAACAATTATATAATTTAAAATTCGTGATATACCATTTTAAGCATAGTATTACGAATTTACAATATATAGTTAGCCCCACATTGTCTAACTATATATACATTTTTTAATTAATTCCTAGTTTCATTAGTGAGAAATTATGAAGGGATAATATATGTCTTTCTAATTATAGATTTAGAAAACTTATTTATTCTCATGGGTTTGGTTTATGTTATTTCAGTTTGTTTTGTTGTCCTTTTTTTTTCTTTTTCTTTTTGACAAATTTCTAGTGTGATGCAACTGATTGGTTTTGGTAGATGTCGCAGGGATGTCAAATTTGTTGGAATGTTTGTCTTTACTGTGATGTCATTTTATTTAAAAAAAAGGAAATACAATAGGTTAAATAGTTCAATTGAAGTAAAACATAGCAAAATGACATAGGACGAACCAATCTACCCATTATGCAGAAGAATGCACTGAAAAATATTTTAACAAGGTAACATGACCAGGAGTTCATACTCCATCAACCCAAGCATGCAAATAAATATTCACCTAATTTAGAGTGCTAACAACATTAGTTGATTTTCCAAAATTCTAAAGTGGCAACTGTAGAAATTGTAGTGTTTCATCAGGAACACTAGTGCGTAAGCAGCCTTGACCACAACACAATACAAACCTCTAGCCACATATGGGATGACATGCACGGGATATAGATTGTAGTGTTAGGGTTGTCTTAATAAAAGTGCTAAAAACGCTATTATGAAAAAAAGCTTTAGTAATGGTTTTAAAATAGTTATATTAATTATTTTAGTTGTTACACATGCATGTGAGTGAGTGCGTAATCAGAAAAGAAAGAAAGACAAAACATGGGGGAGGAGGAAGGAAAGTGAAGAGAACATGGGGGAGGAGGAGAAAGGAAAGTAAGATAGAATATAATATTATAGAGCTAGAAGCTTCACACCTAAATTGATTTTTTCTTTTTATTTATTTTTTTCTCATGGTCATTAACCATTGCTTTCAATCTACTTATTAAATTTAATCTTTGGAAATTATCAAATGAATCATTTCATTGAAGTCAAAACTTCTTGTATATGTAATGAGGATCACATCATGTTCTCCATTCGAAATCAATATTGATGGTTAAGTTCCCATACTTGTCTTTTTAGGTGGTTAAGCCATTTTACTTCTTTCTTTTACGTGGTTAAGCCTTTTATCTGACTCATTCCTTTTAGGTGGTTAAGTTATTTTTTTTTTGTTTTTGTCTTTTTAGGTGGTTAAACTCTTTTGTTTTTTACTTTTTAGGTGGTTAAACCCTTTTCTTTCTACCTTTAAGGTGATTATACCTTTTTTTTATTTATTCCTTTCTAGGTGGTAAGTTAGTTTGTTTCTACCTTTTAGGTGGTTAAGCCCATTTTTTGTTTCTGCCTTTTAGGTGGTTAAGTCCTTTTTCTTCTTCCTTTAGGTGGTTAAACCCTCTTGCTTCTATTTTTTGGTGGTTAAGCGTGTTTGCTTCTACTTATTATGGTTAAGCACATGTTTACTTATGTTAAGAAAGAGGTTAAGCCTTGTGTTATGACTTTTGCCATCCATATTTGCACATTCAAGGGGTTGTCTACTGCACGTCACAATTTTCTCAAGTCCAAGATTGGAGTCACTGAATCTGGCTCCATCTTGCAAGAGCATTTTAAGTAATATATTGTGTGATTTTTTGTGTCATTTTCATGTATTTTCTTGGTAAAACTCACATTTGGATACTAATTTTGTCTTGCAAAAGCATAACCGCTCAATTGAGTGAAAATAGTTGAATTATGCATTTTTTTCAAATATTTGAAGACTTTGTCACTTGACCATGATCATAGTACATTCAAAATGGTTGTGGTAACCATACAACCATGGTGATACAATGACTCCCCTTCTAAACAACAACAATCATGGTATTCACTACGACCGTAGTCTGCACCATGATGAGCATAGTCATTCCACAACGTCTCATAACTTCAACAGTGTCTTCCGACCACGACCGTGGTGGATTTCAACATAATCGTAGTGCACCTAATTCAAGTAATTATCCTTAGAAAGCTAGAAATAGGGTGTCGGTGTCTATAATTGGGGGAATTTGATTTTGGCGGATTGTGATCATCCCCCTTCCCTTGTTTGTATGTCTATGATAATTTCATATAGGCTTTCTAGTTGTATTTTGATCATGAGCGGACAGTTACCCTAGTCTGGGGGTTATGATGTAACTGTACAATTGTACCTTTCTTCCTATTCTTAATGGAATTCGTTAGTATTTTATGTTAATTAATTTTCTTCCTTATTTTAATTGTTTAATTGGGAATTGATCATTCTTATGCTTAATCAAATGTATTTTTGGTGATCATCTGCATATGTTTGATAGACTTAGGTAGAAAATGTTACACCAAATTATATGATCAAATTATTTGGGTAATCATCGATAGATTAATTAATCCTTAATTGGTCATCCCTAGATTTGATTACTTCCTTTGACTTAAATTAATATATCTATCATCATTGGAGTATTGATTTAATGTAAAGAGCATCATTAGACCTTAATCATAGGCTTTGGTTGACTTTAGGAATTGATAATTAATTGTGGAAGGAATTTCATGAGAACTTGGATTGGGAGAAAATTGATACTAGTGAATCATAATCCCTGGTCGCTTTTAATATCACTTAAATCTCTCTTTTGTGATACTTAATTTGTTTTCTCTTAAAATAAAAAATCACAAAAATACTTCAATATTCTTTCAATTATCTCGACTGTTTAGTTTAATAATTTTGACTATTTTGGGAATACAACTGGTCTCTAGGGTATGATATCCGAACTTAGGTCTACGATACTACTGTGTAGGGTACATTTGCCTTGTGCGAGTCATATTTTTAAGCATCAAGTTTCTGGCGCCATTGCCAGATATCATACCCTAGAGACCAATTGTATTCCCAAAATAATCATCAATACATCCTTAATCGCTTCTTGTAGTTTCACTGAATTTGTTGATATATTTGATGCATTGATGAAGGGGGTATTCTCAAGTGTGGGGATGCATGACCCTCTAGAGAGAGTTCTCACTAATGAGGACCTTGATTGGGAGTTGAACCCAAAAGTGGAGGAAATACGGGTGTTTCTCCACTCTTAACATGGTCCTAGACAACCTAGATTTTAGAGGTTGGAATGTGGCAATGGTCCAAAGCCAAAGCCTTTTGTTGAGGAACCTCCTAAATTGGATGCTCATGCATTTGTAGCTGCTTGTGTCATGTGTCAACATACCAGGGTCGGGCGAGTTAACATAGACTCACGAGTCTGTGTTAAGTTTGTGTGTTTGGGAAAAAATGAAACGCCATTGTTTTGTTCGTTTCATTTTTCTTTCTTTCTCTCACTTTGTGTCTGCATTGCAATGCTTCATGCTTGCGGGTTTGCATTTTTCTTTCTTCCTTACTCCATCTCAGTTGTTCCATCACTCTATCCCAGCACCTGTGACTGTGCGATGATGCGACTGCGAAAGCCAAGGCAAGGTGCGCATGCGGGGTGGTCGTGGCAACGATGCGAAGTGGAAGTGCGAGTGACCAAGACGCCAAGTGTGTGTTTCTTCTGCGACCGTGGGAGTGTGTGGTGGTTGGTGAAGTGTGTGGTTGTGATGACATTGAAGGGATTCAGAATCACTATTGTTCTCTTCTTTGTTCTGTTTTCACTTTTCATCCTCCGTGACAGGTTTTCTTCTTTTCCTCTTCTCTATTTGTAGTTCTCAAGAATCTTGTGAATGAAGAATACTTTGATTCTGTGAATACAACATGAAGCTTTTAATTACAAATAAAATGTGAATCTAATTTTCATATTGTGAAGTTCTCTTTCATTGTTAAATTTTTAGGTTCTTTTTAAATTTGTAGTCTGACTCTTTTGCTTACCTTGATGTGGCCAATCTGATGACACTCAACCTCATTGGTCTGGGTTCAATGTGTTGGTGTATGTTCATTGTTAAATTTTCAGCTTTTCTACCTTTTTGGTATTATCATTGGTTTTCAATGTTGTCCTATCTTTTTGTTCAAAATGCAATATGACCAATGTTTGTCTTGAATGAAATCTGGCACTCAATCCCCTACCTAGCCTTATTTTTGTCCTAGATGCAGTTTGGCTCTAGCTATAGTCCTATGAGTCACGTAATTTTCACAAGTTTAAACCTTAGTAAACTTTTGCCAATGGAGTGTAGAAGCAAGCTTCATGATGATGAATCAAGTATAATTCAAGTAGTTTTGATGATGACAAAAAGCCCAAAAGAATGATGTCAAGATTGAGTCAACAAGTTCAAGATCAAGATTAAAGAAAAGACATCAAGAAGAATCAAGATTCAAGAGAAGAAACCAAAAAGCAACAAGTCAAGACTTCACAAGGGAAGTATTGAAAAATATTTTTCAAAAACCAAACATAGCACAGTTTTGTTTTACAAGAAAAGTTTTTCCAAATTTTTCTAAGGTACCAGAGTATTTACTCTCTGGTAATCGATTACCAATTACCTGTAATCGATTACCAGTGGTAAAGATTGATTTCAAAAGCTTTTAACTGAATTTGCAACGTTCCAAATGTTTTTTAAATGGTGTAATCGATTACAATATATTGGTAATTGATTACCAGTGTATTTGAACGTTGAAATTTAAATTCAATTGTGAAGAGTCACATCTTTTCATAAAATGCTTTGTGTAATTGATTACATGGTTATGGTAATCGATTACCAGTGACAAGTTCTGAATAAAAAGTCAAGAGATGTAACTCTTCCAATGGTTTTCTCAAAGATTTTCTCAAGGTTATAACTCTTCCAATGGTTTTCTTCACTAGACATGAAGAGTTTATAAAGGCAAGATCTTAACTTGCATTTCAATAACACTTACAACTTTTAGAATTTCTTGAACAACTTTTGAGAAATCTTGAAACCTTTGCTTCTCATCATTCTTCTTCTTCCTTTCCCAAAAAGCTTTCCAAGTTTTCCATTTTCCAAACCTTATTTTGCAGAAAACAAAAGTGTGCTATATCTTTTCATTTTCTTCTCCCTTTGCCAAAAAGAATTCAACAAGGACTAATCGCCTGAATTCTTTTTGTGTCTCTCTTCTCCCTTTTCCAAAAGAACAAAGGACTAACCACCTGAATTCTTTTGTGTCTCCCTTCTCCCTTTTCAAAGAATTCAAAAAGACATAGTCTGAGAATTCTTTTGATTCTTCCCTTTCCCTTAAACAAAAGATTTCAAAGGACTAACCGCCTGAGATATCTTTTGTTTCCCCTTTACAAAGTTTCAAAGGACTAACCGCCTGAGAACTTTGTCTTAACACATTGGAGGGTACATCCTTTGTGGTACAAGTAGAGGGTGCATCTACTTGGGTTGTTGTAACTGAGAACAAGAGAGGGTACATATCTTGTGGATCAGTTCAAGTGGAGGGTACATCCACTTGGTTATTCAAAGAGAACAAGGGAGGGTACATCCCTTGTGGATGTTTGCTTGTAAAGGATTTTACAAGGTTGAAAGAAATCTCAAGAACCGGTGGTTGCTTGGGTACTGGATGTAGGCACGGGTTGTTTCCGAACCAGTATAAAATTCTTGTGTTTGTCTTCTTCCCTACACTCTTTAATTTCCGCTGTGCACTTTAATTATCGCTTTTACTTTTGGTTAAATTTCTATTTCTATTCTTTACTTTCTTAACATTATAGTAAAAGCCTAATTGAATCTAGTAACATTAAGAAGGATAGTTTTTTAATTAGTAAAGGTTCATTAATAATTAATTCAACCTCTCATTCTTAATTATTCCGAGGCCACTTGATCCAACATGGAGAAATCTTAGCATATCTAAGAAATATCTTATATTATGATGATTATATTAAGAGAATCTTAGATGACCTATTAGGAGTGGCTTATATATTTATTTATATTTCTCAGTTTACTTTCTTATTTGATTTTATTAGTATTGGGAGTCTAGAATGATTATAAATGGAGGCCAGTGCTTTATATTTTTTTCACACCAATATAGATAATTGAACATTATTCATATGTTTTATTATTTTGTATCATGATTTTGATCTTTGCTCTATATTATTAGTTTGTTATAATGAGTTGAAGTGGATCCAATTCAACTGGCGGAGATACAATTACGGGTGGATCTTCTTCGGTTGTTAGAAGTAAAAGCAAAAATACCCTTAGGAATATGACTGATATTGGGTGGAAACATGGGAATAATATTGATGGAAATGGTATGAGAGTCAAATGCAAGTATTTTTCAAAGACTGTGAGTGGTGGAGTTTTCAGATTCAAGCGTCATCTTGTCGGGACTAGAAAAGATTCTGAGTCTTATGCTACGTTTCCAGATGAGATTAAATTGTTGATGATGAAAATTGTTGCAGAAAAGGAGATTGAATAGTATTGATGAAGATGAAGAAAGTGTTGATGGGGTGGAGGCAACTAACTTGTAGGGACAAAAGGGTTTTGGTTCAAAAGGAAAAGAAGGTAGTGCAAGTAGTGGGAGTGTCGTTGTTCAAGTAACTTTGAATCAGTTGATGAAAAATGATAAACCTTTAGTTGATGCTCAAGTTGCTGAATTTTTTTACAAAAGTGTCATTCCATTCAATGCTATTAAAAATCCTGCATTTTTAAAGATATGTGAGATGATCGAGAAATATGGACCTACCTTATTGTAGAGTATAGCGTACAATACGCTGCCTTGTTGTGTCTTCATCTCAATAGAATTGATTGAATTCGGTAGAACATAATTCCAAGCCATTGTTAGTCCTAAAACACTTTATTGTCTTTCATGTCTAATTCTTCATGAGAATTGTCCAATGCTTGAAAAATATGAAAGCTTTATATTTCTGCTATATCATGAATACCTATGTCATCTTGGAGTAATCATCGATAATGGAGAGGAAATACCTTGCCCCTACCATTGATGGAACTCTTGAAGGCCCTCAACAGTCAGAATGGTTGTAAAGAAAACATGGCTTTTCTTGTGTGCACAAACTTTGGAAACTTCATCCAACGTTGTTTCCCATAGAGCAGTGCTTACAAAATTGAAGAGGTTTCACCTTGTGATTTCCAAGTAAGCCTCACTTGCTCAGAATATCCAGACCTTTTTCACATATGTGGCTTAGACGCAAATGTCATAAAGAATTATCAGATGAGCCACTGGACACATGACTTCCAGATTGTAAAATAGTAGGGACAAAGCCTATCACATTGGACCCCTAAAGAATGTACAAATTCCCTTACTTGGTTCTCTTCATTATCACAAACTTCCATTTACCTCTGATATGCATAACTCCACCTTCAACCTAGTAAGAAAAACCTTTTGAATCCATGACACCCATAAATATAAGATTTTTCTTAAGCTTTGGAATGTGACAAACTTCAGACAAGGTTCTGACAATACCATCATGCATTCTGATTTGTACAAAACCTATACCGACAAACATACAAGAAGTATCGTTATGCATAAGGGCATTACCACCAGACTTCTTCTCATATGTCACAAACCAATGTTTGTGTGGACACATATGATAAGAACAATATGAGTTCAGTACCCAATGTTCAGAATGTTGTTGTAGTCGTTCACCAACAACCAAAGTGAAATCTATTTCTGATGAGGAGTCACTCTAAACAAGAGTAACAACAAAATATTTCTTTGCTTTCTTTGGACAGTCTTGCTTCCAATGACCCAGTTCTTTAGAGTAATTGCATATGTCCTTAGGATCAAATTTTCTCTTCTTTCCACCTTTTCCTTTCTTCTTCTTCTGCCCTTTAGCAAAAATAGTCACCTATAATTCGGATGCATAGGCTTCATCACCATTCCTAGATGCCTCTAGTCGAAGCTCTCTAGAATAGAGATTGAACTAAACTTCTTCATGTGTTGGGCGTGGTGTCGATGCATGTCGGAGACTTCTTGCAGTTGTCCTACCACGAATGACAAGTTGGTTAGATCTTCTACTTGTACTTCTTCTTGAGGATGATATTGTTGTCCTGGCTGAACTGTTGTTGTCATATACATTCCTGTTCGTGTTACTATTATAACACTTGGGGTCGAAACTATCTTACATGACCGCATTGTAGGCGCCAAAATGTTCTTGCCAAATAGTGGTCAAACACTTCTTCTTCCAGCTTAAGGGTTCCTTGCTCCTATTTGTCCTCCAAAGCTTTGAATGTGATTTTTCCAAAGCAAGGGTACTTGCAAAAGATTCTCCAATGTTGAAGTCAGGTTTTAACTCTGAGCAATGACTAGGGTAATAGATGCATAGGAATGAATAATGATTTTTACTTGAGGGTCTCACCTTATTTATACAAACCTTAATGAGCCTTGGACCATAGATCTTTGTGTTTGGATTACCATCTAGGTAATTCTCCCTTAAGTGAGGTTTGGTGGCCTAAACATCTGATTTTCCTCAATCATTTATGGAATTGACTACCTGCTCGCAGAAACCGGTTGGGGATAACTCATGTCTGAGTGGGATAATTTTGGAGCTCTCATCATAACTGAGTACCTGTTCAATATTGTTAATATATTTAATAATTTAAAATTTCTATTCTAAACATAGACCATAATTAATAGCATTGGAAAAAATGATGTTAATTCACAAAATAAGTAATTTAACATATAATCTTGTTAATCAATTAATTGAAGAGGAATTAGTTTTACACTTTTTTTTTGTAATTCTTGTTTCTTCAATCTTTCTCCTTTGTATATTACCCATCTGAATTCATATTTTCCTCTCTTCCATTCATATATTTCTTAATTATAAAAAGAGTTGGATAAAAATATATTGTATAAATAATAGAAATTTTCTAATTAAAATATCTCTTAGTCACTCTACAGAGATGATTTTGTTCCATGCTTTGTTGTAAATAGACCTATGTAGGCACATGCCTTTTTTTTAGATATGTCTTTGTTTTTTATTTTATATATATATATATATATATATATATATATATATATATATATATATATATATATATATATATATATATATATATATATATATATATATAT
Source organism: Glycine max (assembly GCF_000004515.6). Lineage (NCBI taxonomy): Eukaryota > Viridiplantae > Streptophyta > Magnoliopsida > Fabales > Fabaceae > Glycine > Glycine max. The sequence continues at coordinate 16,637,633 of NC_038254.2, forward strand.
ATATATATATATATATATATATATATATATATATATATAAATATTAAGAAATAGATATATTGATATATATATATAGATATATATAGATATATATATATATATATATATATATATATATATATATATATATATATATATATATATATATATATATATATATATATATATATATATATATATATATATATATATATATATATATTACCAACTTAATCAAAATTTTAATTTTTGCCTTTCATGAATTGTCAATGAAACAATGACTTGCTTTGCTAATGGCCTGTACCTGTCTATACTCTATTTCAAAGTAACTTGCTTCTTGCAAACAATCTGCTGTTGGGTCCCTTTAAAAAGGGATCTCGCCATAGGTGCTTTCGTAATTTCCCCCTAGTCATCTTGGAAAGCTGAAAATGACATTTATGCTTATAATTCAAGGAACTCAAACCCATGCTTTAGAATGAACTTGTATATAATTGGCCAAGTTTGTCCTCCAATTACATATTATTCAAGCAACTTTGCTTTTGTTTATTTTTTAGTGCGTTAACCAACCTAGCTATCAGAAATTCGTATAAATTAATAACATGAACATCATTGATGAAATACGTACATTTTTTTTTATATATATTATCGAACTAAATTTTTCTAGCTACACTATTAATTACTTAAAATTTGTTTAAATATCATTTTTAAAATAATTATTAAAGAGTATTTTTTTTGTCTGATATTCGATAATAGCATAAAGAATCTTAATATATTCTATTTAATTAAATTCATAAATATAGCATAAAAAAATACAAAAGTTCTGTTTTTTAATACCCACACAATACATACACTCTCTCTATATATTGATATATTTTTTTCTGTTTCTCTTCATATTATATGATAGGATTTTGTTAGGATATTAGTTAAAAAAAATTAAAAAATATTTATTGTACAAATCGAAAAAAAACTTAAAAAATCACAAATACTATAATTTTACTCATTCTAATATTTTTTTAATTTTTTAACCATCATCCTAAAAATAGTAATTAATATTTTTCTATATTATATCATATTAATATTATATCTATACCTCTTTCTTTTTTTTCTTTTTCTTTTTTATCTTGATGTGTAGTAGTATGAGGTATACATCAAACATTTTTTCAAAGTACAATGTCATTCTAATCAATGTCTAACATCGGGGAAAGCTTTTAACTCGAATAATAATCTAGAAAATGGTATTGGAAACCTACCTTATGTTTTCTGAGAACGCCAATTAGCCAAACCAGTGCACGCCACATTGCGGACACAGATGCAATTACAAGCCGTTGATATCTTTTGCCATAATGGAGACAGACAAGTTTGGTAGATTAAAACAACGCGGTTTTCTTAACCATTCGAAAACTGTTATATGCATGCTAGCACGTGTATCTCATTTTGGGAAGGTATGTAACCGTTCCAAAGGTTGAAATTAATGCATGACAATTCAAAGGTTGGTAGAATATCTGTCATTATTTGTTAAAAGTTTTTTATTTAATAATAATAATAGTTATTATTATTATTATTACTATTTAAACCGACCGGCTTGTCAAATTTAACAATTTTTTTTATAGTTTGAGTTTACCTTTCTTTATCTAAAAATTTTTTTTAAAAAGTTTGAGTTTGACCTTTATAATAAACAAGTCAAGTCGAACCGAACCTTAAATAAATTGAGTCAAAGACCATTGACAAGCCGTTCGGCTCATTTTCATCCCTAAATTCACACCACTCATACTAACAATTTTTGGTAACATTTTTCTTCTCTATATTTTTGCAAATTGGAACATTTATGAATAAGGTATGAAGCATAAACATTAACAGTCCAAATAAGCTAAGCTGTGGTTTAGCTACATTTAAAGTTTGATTTATTTAACAAATCACGTTAAACATTTTTATAATGTTTTTTAGTCAAGTGGGTTAGATTGGATCGAGGTTTTCACAAAAGTCTATTAAGCTTGATGTACAAACCAATTTATAAATAATATTATTGAAATAAAAAGAATTAATATTTAATACAATATTATATCATTATTTTAACAAGTAGTAAAACATTAATTTTTTTTTCTTTCTTACTTGAGTGCACCGGTCTGGCTATAAAATCTAGTTTATTTTTGCGGTTTTAACAACTTTTAGTGCGATCATTTATTAACCTGTAAGCTTATTAACTTGTTTGGTGATAGGTGATCTATTGGCCATTAAATCTATTGAATTTTTCAGCCATAGGTCCCATAACTTGTGAGCCCTCTATATGTTAGCCTTTTTAAAGTCCATCAGCCTATTTAAAATCTTATATGAAATAGAGATTTAAATTTAACCTATTTCCAACCCTGATGAACATGTAAAAAATATTGGATATAACAATTTAAGTAAAAAATTTCAATTAATTTAGGATAATATATCATTCAGAAAACATAAATACTCTACACTAATTAGGATTTGCAAGTGTCGATTAAATTTTACTAATTAATGAGTACTTTTTTATTCGTTAGGTAAGAGTACAATTAATAAATTATACTTTAACTCATACAAAAGGTATAATGTGCACTTTATAATGCACTATCATCCTTACACAGTTACATTAGTACCTCAAAATTTCTTACCGAAAAAAAAATGCATAGACGGGGTAAAAGTGTTAGGATATTTGATATTTTTTTTCTTCTTAATTTTGGTTTATGTAAGGTTTTGTTGATTTCTTTTAGCATTTGATGGTGATGTGTCATGCATAACTATTTTGTGGTAGTATGTAATATTGCACATCACGTTATCATTAAATCATTATAAAAAAGTTGTTATTTAAGTTAAAAATTTATTTTGGTAAGATCAAAATCAAATAAAATAATTTATTTTAAAAAAATTGATAGAGACCATGTTTTACTGACGGCTATCTTGATTGCCAACATGGCTGCCCACATCTCAGCTTCAAAGGTTGGGTACGTTGATACCAATGTTGTAAGCAAAAGCACCTAAAAACTGCATGTCATTATTAATAAAAATGTAGCCACAGCCAGCCAATCCCGGGCTCTCCCTCGCAACCCCATCAATAGAGGCTACCATAAATTTGAACACTATAAGAAATTAAATTGATGACTGTAGCAAGGTTTGATCCCAATGATCATCAAATCTGATACTGTTTCTTCTGTAGTCTAGATATGGTAGAAAGCAAAAGTTATAAGAGAAAGAAACTTTAATTTCAATATAAAAAGAATATTATAATATATTAATTTAACTATCAATTTTTAGTTAGTCCTCACTCTTGAATGTAAGGACTTCTTTCGATTTATTCTCTTCACATCACTTTTATATCAAGCATATCACATATGGTAATTTTTATATTTTGTAAGTTGAATCTTTGACTCTCTTTGGGATTTGTGTAAGCTAAATGTTCCATTTATGTGAAATATTTGATTTAATTATATTTTCAGTCCTCGTATTTCTCATTTACACCAATTTGATCTTTTTTTTTTTTTTATGTATTTGATCTTCACTATTTTAATTATGTAATTTTTATCTATTCATTAACTTAAGATCCAATATTTCACAAAATATTAACATGACACGTGTCACATTAGCATTTCTTTTTTAAACAGTCACATTATCATTTTTATTCATTATTGAGGATTAAGTTAATAAATAAACCGAAAATAGAACAAAATTACATAACTACAATAGTAAGGAAAGATCATTCACAAGAAAATGAAAAGAAGAGATTCACTAAATTGAAAAATAGATAAAAATGCAGTTAAGTCTATATATACTTAATTTGATATTTAAAATAAATTCTTTGGGTTTACATGACCATAAAAACAACCAATTATATGTAGATATTATCTCACTTTATAGCTAGTTTAAGTGTTCATCTAATATATACCTTTATAAATTACATAACATACCTCCCACCACACTCAAATGTACTACGTACACTTGATAAAGAGAAAATATAATAAAATTAATGGAAACACTATCCAGATGTAACATTTTCAAATCAAGTTCAATGAACATATATACAAATGACGTATGTGATAAGCTGTATTTATATATATACCCAATCAATTAGGTAGTTGAGTAATGGACTAGGACCACTTTTGTGAGGAATAAGATACAAATTGGCACACCTTGCATCATATTTAAACATAGATTATATTTTTATCCATTTGTCAATTCTCTTTACCTCCGTGCCTTTCTTTCGATATCTTTAGCATTGACTTTAAAAGATATAAGAGATATATTAGACCCCTAAAGCTAAAATGTGTCTATTTCACAATTAATGATATCTGACAGTAAAAATGGCTGCATTGCAATGCGTATTCTATCTATAGTATTTTTTTTTTATTTTTTTTTAGAATTCTATCTTTAGTTAAGGGTTAAAGAAACAGACTCGTGGAAATCTTCAATAGCGACATAATAGTTTACATATAATTTTTAAAAATGTCACTAAAATTTTATTAATGACAAAAATTGCTATTATTTACAAAAAAAAAAATTATGTCACTAATGCTATAATTTCATGTAATGCGAATAATTAATGAGAATAAAAGGAAAAAAAAAAACTAGTAGCAGAGGAAAATGGTTTTCGGTTTCTCTTCACTATCCAGAAAGTTTAATGTGGAAAGAGAGAGAAAGAAATAATAGATATTGATGAAGTATTTGAAATTTACGAGTGTTTAAATATGACCACCCATACGTAAAAACCGTAATTATCATTTAGAAAACCAACAAGTTTGTTATTAACGTGAATGTTATTTTAACTAACTTAATAAAAGCATAAATACATACATTTAAATTTACTAATTAATAATGCATAAAAAAGGGGTGCAGCAAAACAGTAAATGCTTTTGTGAATCATGAAGGTAAATAAATGTCTCCATCGGGGTCAATCAATTTTGTTACTCTCCCTTTTTATCTTGAGTCTCTCAGTATGTAGAGAGAGATCATTAGTTCGCTTTGGTGGCATTGAGTAGTACGTGTGGTTGAGCTAAGGCGATAATGTTACTACTACTTCACAGAAAGACATAAATGGAACATTAACCTAATAAATATTGCACATGGGAGAAGAAAAAGCATATCAAGTATAACATATTCCTAAAAATAAAGTACTAATATACGGGAGAAAGCAACCAATACATGTATAGAAAGAAACTTGGTTTGCCAAATAAAAAGTGGCTTAGAGTGTTTAACAAATAGACCGAGCCTCACCTTTTTCAAAGCTTAACTTTGTGGGATCCAATTAAGTCCTTTTCCATTTATGTATACAATTTTGATAAAACTACACTTATCTGTCTCCCTTTTGAGTCTATCCTGGTTCAATTAAATAATCTGAATCTGATTAATTAAGCACGCGCGCAATTTTTTTGTTTGTATTTGTCAACGCTAAGAATCGATGCTTAGCGTGATATTTCAACCACACAAGCAGCATGGTACCTTGCCATTTAGGTCACAATGTGTTGTTGTAACAATAGTTTATGGCAAATCGAAAAAATTAATGGCTAAGTCGCAGACAACGTCGCTTTCTTTAAGACGTTTCGTGGCACTACCAAAAATTGAGCAAGCAGACTATCAACCACGAAGTCCCCAGGATAAAACAGCCCAGATCACTGTATAAGATTTCCACTGCACTGAGAGAACCTTTTCTAAAATTACACCCTCTTGTATGACTTAAAAAGTCACTCTAAAGCCACCCGAAAATATGACTTAAAAAGTCACTTTAATAGCCAACCGAAAAATATGACTTGAAAAGTCACTCTTATAGTCAATCGAAAATATGACTTAAAAAGTCACTCTTATAGTCAACCGAAATTATGACTTAAAAAATCGCTCTTATAGCCAACCAAAAATATGACTTGAAAAGTCACTCTTATAGTCAACCGAAAATATGACTTAAAAAGTCACTCTTATAACCAACTATATGAGAGGGAGAAAGAAAAGTTGAAGAAATGTTTCTCAACTGGGGCAAGGAAAAATAAAAAAATAAGCTCTCTATATATAGAGAGTGAAACACTATTCAAATTTTTATCTTGAGCGATGTGGAACTTGAAGCCTTTTTTTTTTTTTTTCTTTTTTCTCAAACTTTCATCGTTTCTTCTAATAGTTTGCTCACCATAATTAAGGAAACATTCAAATACTTAGTAATGCGTAGAAAAACGTAAACCAACCAATGTACGTATGATTTTTCTTGTGTTTTTCTCTGTCCTATTTTTAACTTACTTTTCTCAAGTCATGTGATCACTCCGTTTACATTACCCATCCTTCTCACTCACGAGTTCCATGAACCCTAATTAAGTACTTCTGCGTACAATTTGTTAATTTTTACTTAGTATCCTAATCATTGTTAATTTGCTAATTCAAAAACCATGGTTACTACTTAATCAAGTACTATTGTTAACGAATATTTTAAAGACATTAATTAAGAAAATAATAAATAAATTATTAAAAATCAAAGTGAATATATTTATAAATTACATAATACTAACTACTATATATACTTTTTTTTAATAAAAAACCTTTTTTAAATTTCTAAATCAATAATTTTAGTAGACTAATCAACATTGTCACTTATATACAGTTGTGTGCATGCATGATGATAATTGATATTGGTTTTGTGGGTCCAAACTCCAAAGGCTAGTAGGCCACATATATATGCCTATTGACGATGATTGTTTGGTTTAGTTAACACTTTTAAAAGATTTTTCTTGATAAGTTATCTCTCGCCTGCCACATCAACAACCTCAGAGTGACTCCTCCATCCAATGTTTCATTCGCGTTAATTTTTCTGGAACCAGTGGCGCTACAGTTCATTTTTTATTTGAAAAGGCTGCAACGCATAATCTAACTGCTGTTATAACCTGTGTTCACTTTTCATATATTTTATAGGTGATTGCTTCTATACCTTCAAAGTTCATACGATCTCATTACCTTTTAGTCTTAAACCAATAAAAAAACAATTATTTGTATATTAAAATTACATCATACATAAGTTAGAATTTGATTTAATGATATTTTAAATTTTAGGTTAAATTATTTTACAGGTCCGGTCCTATCTGTTTGATAATTTTAGTTAATTCTTTTTTTTTTTTCATTTGAGTCCTTGAATTTATATATATTTATTTTTAATTAGGTTGTTTTGTCTAATTATCTTTACGAAAAATTAATTGTCTAAATTAGTTGCGTGAATTTGAAGTAAGATTGTTGTAGGATAAAATTTGGAAAGACTTATGAAAGAATCCAAGGGTGAAGTGAACTTACAAATGTAAAAATGATGGTTGAAAAATTTGGCTAATTCTGGACTCAAATCCTACATAGATGATAATATTGTCCTCGACATATCATAAGAGAACTAAGAAGCACAAATTTGGACATGGTATTGGACACAACGACAACAACTAAAAACAAGGGATATAGGGACACGGTGGATACCTATATATATGTAAAATAAGAACATGATCAAAATTTAAATATGATTAAACATGACAATAAAAATTATATATTCATATGATAATTTAAGAAAAAGTACTAACTACTAAGAGGCGTCAAGAGATATGCCATATGTTTAGCAAAAAGTACTAAGACTAAGAGGCATCAAGTCTAACAAAAAGTTTAAGTACTAGTCTATCAAAGCCCTTGGTCATCTTCATTGAAAAAGATAACTTCTAAAACTAGTTCATCAACAGATAAATTGGCTATTTCAAGGATTTCATCGTCATCAAGTAAAAACCTATCTCCTGCAATATCCCACATTCAAGTTTCCTCTTCATTGTAGTTTGAGGAATTTCTTGAAATGAGATGAAGATTGCTATGAACATATACAAGATCCTCCACTCTTTTAGGTGTCATCTTATTTCTTTTCGAACTATGTATGAAATCGTAGGTGCTCCAATTCCTTTTGCAACAACAAGAAGAAGATGGTTGCCCAAGTAACTTAAGGACAATCTTTTGAAGTGTTGGTGCATAAGCACCATGAACAAGCCACCAAAATTTTGCATCCAATTCAATTCTATCTCTTAAAGAGTCAACATCATGAAATCCTTCTCTTTTACCAAAAAAATTGCAAACTCCAAATTGATTTGTCTTCTTACATCAACATCATCAAAGTATCTTCTAAAGAATTTCTTCCTTTCATCAGTAAGTTCCTCATCTTGATGTGGGGGAATTCTTGATGGATCTTCACCTAACCATTCATGACTATAATATCTACAACGTTAAAAAAATATAAACAAATTAATATAACCCACAAAGAAATGCATGTAATAAAATATAATCATAAATTAATTTAAGGATATAAAGTATTACCTTGGGTTTAAAGAATGTGGTGTGCTACTCTTAGTCCAACGGTCCATTAATATTTTGTGCACTATGTCATAAAAGGGTGATTCTTCATTTTTTTTGTCTTTCTTTCATGTCGATATATGACTTGTCTCACATTTTCAATCATTGAATCTCACATTTCATATTCCAAGTGAAGACAAGCCATATCATTATCTGTCTTTCTAAGAACATCATAAATAGGAGTAGTGAAAGAAAGTATGTAATCCACCTTGTCCCACCAAATATCATTCAACAAAGTTTCTTTCACTTTTTTTGCCTTTCTAACATCATCATCCTCGTAAGTAGACCATTCAAGACTAATAACCATCTTTTGGAGTCTGTCTTTCAAACTTCTAAACCTCTTAAGCATCACAATAGTTGAAGCAAATCTTGTAGGAGCAACAAAATGCAACTTTAACGAGTTGAAGTTGTTGTATATCAATAATTTCATAGAGTGTCCCATGACAAAAATTTTAATAAAATTAGCATCGTCTGCAATTTGCGCGATCCAAGAACATTGTTCATAAATAAAAAAAAATTTCTCAGCATCCTAGGCTGCGCAAATATTTTTCAATGCAAGGTTAAGGTGTGCACAACACAAGGAGTCCAATAGATGCCAGGAAACTTGTTCTCTATGATCATACTTGATGTCTTACATACATTTGCATTATTAGTCACAATTTGTACCACATTTGATGGCCCAACCTCCATAATTGCATCTTTGATGTGTTGACCAATGAAATCCTTGTCCTTTATATCATCATAGCAATTTACTGCCTTTAAGAACATTGGTCCGATCCACTCTTAGTGATAGCCATGAATTTGATAAAAGGTCTTCTTTAAGGATAACTCCACCCATCACTAATAATGGTCACACCTTTCTAATTCCATGAATATCTTATTGGTTGCAAGAGGTTCTCCACATGGTTTCTCTTTGTTGTAAGCAAAGTAGTTCTCAACTTATTGTAACTTGAAGGCTTATATCCACTGAGATTAGGAGTATTGGTTGCCCTATAATAAGGATTCCTTGTTAATTGAAATGGTTACCCTTAAGAGAAAAACATCCTTACAATCTTGGCATCAAGACCATCTCCGCCTTGCAAATTGAAATCTTTTTCTAAAGGACCTGAGACTTTTGGAGGAGCACCATCTTGTGTCTGTTTGCCTTCACCAAGTAGAGAGACAATTTTTTTCTTTGAATTTGGTATCTTCAAAGTTGCTTCATTGTCCAGTTTTTTTAATTTGTTAAGTTTTGAAGGAGTCACCTTTGAACAAGGTCCAACTTCTTCTCCCGAGATTTTCAGCAGGTAGCCTTTACTCTAGTGTAAGACCCGATGAATGAAATTTTGCACAAATTGCATTTGATCATGGCATTTACCTTGCCAAGAGTCTTTCTTAACTTTGTGACTCTTCACCATAGGGGTTTGATTTGATCCTCTTGCTCTATAGCCTCATTAGCATTATTCATCTCTACAATAAAAAAAATGGATACAATAAGAATTAAGCAAAATAAAACATTGAACAAAACCTATATATGTATGAACGAGCACATGATCAGTTAGGAAAAAAAAGGAAAAACTTTGATTACATAAAGAGAGACAAAATATAATGTCCAAGGTCACTTTCTCTATTTTTGTTATCCAAACAAAAAGAATTTTTATTTATAACAAACCCATAATTTTATCTTATGAAACAGGAAAAATAAAACATAGAAAAGAGAAAGAAGCCCTGAATTTTATATTAGGAAATAGGAAAAATGAAACATAGAAAAGACAAAGAAACCTATAATTTTATATAATAAAAAAGAAAAAATAAAACAAAAAAGAGAAAGAAACCCATAATTTTATAAATTCTACATATTTAATATACCTACAATTTATATACCCGGGCAATGCCCAAAGATTGAAAACAATTTTATACCCTGACACTATATTCGGATCCTATTGTTCAATTTTGCATTTCAGAAAAAAAATATTGGAATCCTATTAAAAATTTATATCAAAAGATAAAACAAACAAAAAAAATACCAACAATATACTATTGTTTAATATTTTTATTATTATTGGCTAATTTTGATGTGAATTTAGTATAAATTCAATATAAAATACCATGTATATCATGTGAAATGTGAAAATTTTAAGTATAAAATTCAATATAAAAAGAAATATACATGATGTACTACACATAAGAAAAAAAAGAGAAATAGGGGAGCAATCAAGCATATTAGAAAAGATAAAAACAGGGGAGTGAGCTACATACGCGGGGTGATGGAGGTGACGACATGTGACGATGGAGGCATTTGGTTTGCTTGCGGGAAATGTGAAAGAAAAAGAAGAAGGTGCATAAGAAGGAGAATGAATTTGTATTTGGTAAGCATTTTTTTTAATAAACGATAAAAATAGGCAATGTGTCTGCATCTGGATACTGGGTTGCGTCCAATCGCTCGTGTCCAGCGGCCCAACCATGTCCGGCGATGGCGGATGAACCCGACACAGTGTTGCATGCAAGTCATGTCCACTTACGTGTCTGACGCAATTTTGGCGCGGGACACGCTCGTGCACGGCCGCGTCCGTGCTTCTTAGTGTGAGAATGCTTAGGTAGACTTGTAAGGTGACAATACTAGATTCAAGGATTAATTGATCCATGTGGTTAATTTTTTGTAACAACATCTAGACAAAAGGACCAAGTTGAGTGATATTGGATTCAAGTCTTGTAGATGAAAAAAAGTGATTGAGAAGAGAGAGTAAAGGTGATCATCTAAGTTCTCTGATAGATATTAGTCATCAATAAAACTAGTGAATCAATGTCATGGGTACCAAACAAAAAATTTCAAGTTCAGAGACTTAATTGAAAAATAGTTCAAATACCTAATTAAAAATAACCAAATAATTTGAGGATTTGCAAAGTAATTTAACCTATATTTTTAATTGCGACTATGTCTAGCATTAACGATTAAGGTAAATGGTCTATCATGGATTGCACTTAGAAATCCTTGGATTTATCAAGATGTACAATCATATCATGAATCCACCCCCATTAGAATATTTTCTCCTTATCGTCCCTCCCTCTCCCATATCCTCACATGCTGCCTCTGATGACCGACAACACCTCCTCCGACGCCTCCAATGACCAATAGCGCTTTCACCTCCACCATTTCCACCTTTGATCGTTCAACCATTGTAGATCTATCTCTATCACAGAACCGCCACCGTTGTAGATCCATCTCTCTCATAGATCCATCGCCTTTGCAGATTCATCATCGTCGTAGATCCGTCTCCATTATAGCTCCACAATCGTCACAGCTCTGCCTTCGCTGCGGTTTTGCATGCCTCAATCATGACTTCATCTTTGTCCTGGACCCACTGTCATCGTGACTTCATATTTGTCCTAGATCCACCTTTGTCGCGGATCAGCCGTCGACATCGCTTCGTCTTTGCCATGGATCCCTTGATGTCATGGCTCGCGTTGTTCTTCCCCAATCTCTTACCCAAGCTATTCTATTCTATTCCTAGATTTGATTTGATTTTTTCCTCTTTTTTTAATTTGGATATGGATTTTTTTTCTGGGCATAGATTAAAAGATTGTTGATGTTTCATTTTCATTTTTGTTTTTTGTTTTATTTTTATGATCCGGAACAAGATTTTATAATCTGGAACTAGAATTTCTGAGTTCATGTTTTGTAAAGTATTCATAAGGCAGATGTGTAGGCTTAATTAGTGAAGAAGATGATTTTGTGTTTTCATATTCGATGGCAATGGGATCTAATGTGGTGTGGGTGTTGTGACTACTCGAGAAAAAGCAGAAAAGAGGGGGAAATTGCGTCGTCGTCAGAAATCGTCCCTAGTGATGATACATAATGAAGAGAGAAGCTATGAAAGGTTGAAAAAGAAATTTGGCTGTCCCTAGTGATGATACATAATGAAGAGAGAAGCTATGAAAGGTTGAAAAAGAAATTTGGCGTGTAGGATGTAGGATAAAATTTTACATCTTAGATCAATCCAAAGACTATAAATAATGATTCATGACAAACCACTTAATTGCATAAAATTTCATCAAGGTTTATTTTACTTTTTTAACATTCAATATTAAACATTAAAAATATGCAATTGTAAATAGAAAGATCAACAAAAAGAACCCGATCGAGTCATTTAACAATTAAAAAAATTAACAAACAATGAGTCACATGTTATTGGTCTACTTAAGAAAATTACCAGTTCCTCTTGAATACACAAACACATTAAAATTTGCCATTTTTTTTCTTCTAAATCATAACATAAGAAAATATTTTTCATGATTAAGATCCTTTTTTTTTAAAAAAAAAATCCTATTGAAGGGCGTCTAATTATTTTTTTTGTAAGAAAAACTATTTTACAAAATTCATTTTTTTTACCAAGATTAACAATAAATATAAATTTATCTTTAGTATGTATTTTCCAATAATCATTATGCCATTATCAATCCCATAATAAGCCAATCATAATAGATCACTATAAATAAGTTATAGACGATAGTTTTGAATAATTTGTATATAGTTATAAGTTCAAACCTCACTATCATTTTTTAGAATTAAAATGAAAACTATGATCAACCCTGTAATGCCCCATATACAGTGTATCTTCCAACATATAATTGGCCTAGAAATACTGCAGATGACATCGTAGTTTGGCACGGCAATTATAAGTGGCGCCAACAAGACATAACTGCTTCGTTTTGAGTGGCTCACCACCTCTTGAAGTTGTTCGTGAAAGTAACTTTAGAGTTTCCTTAATAACATCACAATAACAGATTCCACAAAAAAGAAATCATAATCCATTATAGCTAATGTGGTACGAAGAGATGCCAAATCAGAGGTTCAAAAGTGATCAAGGAGAGCTTGTAATTCGGAAGAAACATTCCCGTGATATTGAACATAGATATATAATGAGAGAATACAGACACACTACTGCTGTAAAGATATAACAAAACCCGCCAATTAAGGAATATGTCATATATGCTCACTATGTGGTCGTCCATGAAGTTCAAGTGTTTAACCAATCAAAATGCCATCACATACCAACAAGATTTAGCATAATTAGTAGATAAATGAGTTTCCTCTTGATGATTAAAGGAAAAAAAAGTTATGGGTTTAAATCTTTTCACCGATAAAAAAATTAAAACACTATTAGCTCTGGGTTTCTATATAAGAAACAATTACATAATTTATCAAGATTAATAAAAGTAGTTAAATTAGTTAGTTTTTCATAAATTTTAATTTTATTTCAACATTATCCATGACATTAAATGATTTAAAATATGATAATTATTTTTTAAAGATAATCTTTCATTTTTTTTTATAGGGAGAAGAGAGTAATCATTAGGGTTAAAAACAAAATGTAACAATAAATTAGTTGTATGTTTCTTATCATTAGGACAAAAAAAATTATCTTTTGTTTCTTATATTTAGTAATAACTTATATTTGCTGATAAAAAAAAGGTAATTGAGTTTCTTAAACATACATGTTGTCAGAAATTTGATTTCTAATCAAGTGAATAGAAAAAACTATGTTGGAAGAATTAAGTAAAACTTACTTTGATGATTGATAATTGTCAAAAATATTTGATTGAGATATGTGAATTTAGGCCATTATCTCATCTTTTCTCTTATTTAGGACTTTGTTTATGCCTTTTGGATGTTATATTTGTGAATATGTAGTTTTTCCTTTAGTTATCATTTTGATAGGTTACATATGCTTATAAATGGATTATTTTGTAGGAAATTTGAAGTGGATTGAAAGGTAACATGGAGCAAAAGTTGTGAAAGCTTGAAGTGAGAAATTATAGCAAAGTGTGCTCAAGCTAGGAAATGTGAGCTTAAACTAGACTATCATTTTTGAGAAGATACAAAGAAGTTCCAGAGGAGAAATTAGCTTAAGCCAAGTAGCTTTTGGCCTAAGCTGAAACAAGACAGAAGTACAAAATTGCAAAGCCCAAAATTTTTTGCTTAAGCAAATCTTTACTAATGTTCAAATTTTTAGGGATTATATAAATAAATTGTATGTCCATTTTTGGATAGCACACTTTTAGCTTGTAAAAACGGTTCCTTTGTCCAAGTTTGTGCTCTCCAAATCCCTATACTCTCAAGTATGTCTTTTGAAATATTGTTATATATTCATCTTGTTCTTCAATGTTAACTTTTTACTTCTGTGTTTTATGTTTGTTATGGATTGGTCACTTGTAACTTGATTTTTAGATGAGAGTGTGATTGGAAAACGTTTTCTTTATCTTAAACTATGGTAAAATGCCCATTAAACCAAGAGTTAGGAATAAGATGGGGTTAATGGTTATTTTTGAGTCATTAAGTTTAAAATAATTTTCTTTATTAAATGAGTAAGGAATTGATATTTAATGAAAGAATTTAGATTTTTTCACCTAAGGAATTAAAAATTAGAATATTGTTTTTAATTATGACCTATATTAACATTGAATTGCAGGTTAGATATCATATTTTAGTTTAAAGAGAGTTTGGTTTAGTAAAATCTAATCCTGACAACCTTTATTAATTGATTCCTATCGTTTTATTCTTTGTTTATCTAAAATCCCAAAAATATTATAACTTGTAGCTTTGTTTTAATTTACCCTTGTGATTGAATGTTATGTTCAAATCTTCATTGTTCATTTTTGTTAATTTAGATGATAAAAACTTATGAAATTAATCAAGTATCATGCGAGTCCTCATAAGAACCATATCTGTCTACTCATCAAATACTACTTGACAATTTACAATATTTTTTATGGTTCGAAAATATTAATTTCTAAACTATAAGTTGGGAGATATCTTTGGTTCATGAACCAAAAAAATTGACACCACATTTGTGACTAGTGATCAGTGAAAACACATTAAGGTGAGGAAGTACTCAAAAGCCTGAAAAACTGCAACTGCCACACACAAATTCTTATTCAGTGGCAAAAAAAGAAAATGCAAGGCATCTTCGAAGACTGGAATTGGTGACATATCTTTAGCAGCCTTGCTTATCGATCCGTACACATTATCCCGTGCCCCCTTTCTTCTCTGGTCGTTATTCTCCACTGAATAGGAACATATAATCCTAAAAATTCAGTCAGATTCATCAGTTGTTTTTCCATTTAATTAATGCTTGTCATGAAGATCTTGGCCATATGGTGATTCGTGTAATCATCACAAACATCAAAGTACCTTCTGCAAAAGAAATAAAAAAGAAAGGATAAGACTACTCTTGCTGTTCTGGCCATTCTGATGAAGATATTCTTTTTTACTTTTTATCGTTAATTAATGTTTCTCGATTTTCTGTCTTAATCTCCTTCAAATTTCTGAAGCCATTAGTTATGTTCCTAGAATATTTTTTCTTTAATTTTTTTCTTCCTAAAATTTGAAATTATTTGTTTGTAATTTTTTTTGAAATTATTGTTTTTTGTCAAATGACATTTATTTTAGGGCTTAAAAAATTTGGGGAGGTACGTGTTTGCATACTACATTTGCATTATTATGTATCGTCAACGACGGCCACATGCATGATTTCCATTAAATGCATAAATAACCAGTTAATGCCTTATAAGTATTGATTTAAATTTTAGATTGATGAAAAATAAAGAATTTCTTTTAGATATATGGACGTACAAAACAAAATCAAAAAACATATTTAATCTTAAATATTAACTAGCATTATAATCCATGCAAATTAATATACAGGATAAATATCTTTTTACATAAAAATATAATAATTTAATTATAAAAATTCAAATCACTTTATTATTTTTTTCAATTAATTGAATTTATATAAAAATATAAAATAACATGAAGTTTAATTTAAATCTGAAATAATAATATAATTATAATAATAATATTTTAATATAATAGTATTTTCTAGATCTTAAAATAATACAATAGGATTTTTTTTTAATTTAAATTTGAATATAATATCATATAATAATAAAAATAAAAATAATTTAATTTAAAAATAATATTAATTGTTATTGCTTGATTTTAAATTTAAAAATAATAACATACTCATACTAACAATAATTTAAATTTGAATAATTGTATAATCTTTAAAAAAAACTGTTTTATCTTCATTATATGCGTACGAAAATTACGGTCAGAAAGAAATAAAAAAATTTATAAAAAGTGAGATATTAAAAGGAAAGAAGAAAATATGAATCTCACCTCCAAAATGAAGAGTTTTCTGCTTATTTTTAAATTAGGTTGCAATTTGCATGTTCTCAGAATCTCTCCTCGAAATACACAATTTTATAAATCGAACGAGAGAGTTCATAACGGGTAATGTCATTTGCAACTCACGGTAGTGATATCTTAGTTCTACAGCTTCTTTGTGTATGGAACAATCTGGTCGATTCCAGCCAGCAAAGTAAGCATGAAATAGGTGAAGTGCGTGGCGAGGCAAAGAACACGGTCATCCGTGGTATAGTTACATCATATTACAATGACAACTGATAAATATAATCATTTCAAAATTAACATTGACACAACTAATAATAATTTATGTTTCTTATTTAAGATTTAAATTCTAACTAATTATTGGATATGATTACGAAAAAAATACTTATCTTGTCTGTCTTCAAGTATATTATTTTAGTTTCATAACTTATTCCTACGCATGTTAGGAACAAATTGTAAGTTAATTGCTTTCAAATTATACAAAACTTTTTTGCATAAGTAAGCCGTATACTTGAAATTCCAAGACCTTTGTTAATCTAATTAAGGAATCATTATTGATGCATCAAATTGTGCTTATTGTGATATACAAGTATTAACTTTGATTAGATTTGTATTCCTTCTCATTTGACTTTGAGTTAGATATTTAAGTTACTTTATGCTACTATCTGAATTTTTATGTAGAAAAACTCAATTCTATATGCCTTCCAATGTGAATATATTTTTCCAATTTATATATATAACTTGCCAGTGTTGCACTTTGGACGTAAACTATCATTAAAGTGAATTTCCTTGGGTATAGTAGTCGTCTAATATTAGTTCATAAATTTAGTTATTTAGTTATGCAAGCAAGGGATAGTGTTGGGAAATCTAGGGAGGTAAAATGTTGGAAAGACGTTCACCAATAGATTAGAGATACACTACACTTTAACTTAAAATTTTAAGTTATCAGATTTGAGGATATTTTTCATTTTTATATTATTCGATTTTTTCATTTAATTCTTATATAATGTGAAATTTCACCTTCACACTTAAACTTCAATAATTTTTTCATTAAGTATAAATCTTTTTTACATGGTAATTATTTCCCTTCAATCAAAAGTCTTTCTCAATTCACAAGTATTCAATAGTAATGCTTAGAGCTTAACCATGACTACCAAGATGCTCCCTACCCTTAAGTCATTTGTAGCTTTGCTCTTGATATATTTCCAATAGTTCCCATGCATGTTCTAATCAACCTTTTATGCATGCAGGAAATGAAGATCCAAGGCCTTCTTTTAAATGAACTTTAAATGTTGAAGGATATTAATGGAGATTTTGATTAGGAATTTTGACACCTCTAATGGGTGTAAATGAGGCCAGTAAAATTGTATAGTCCAGAGATTATTGTAACGATACTAGTTGGTTTTTCTTTCTTTTCCGTATTCTTGTTTGGGAGATAGATGAATTCATTCATAGTAATTGTTGTATTTTTAATTTGGGTCAAATAAATAGTATTGGATTTTATTATTATACTAGTATAGTTCTTTTATTATAGTAGTAGTGAATTTTATTATACTAATGTAGAGATTTTAGATTCTTATTTGACTATAAACTTTATACATATTTAGAGAAATGCATAAAAAACCTCACATAGTAGACATTTTACAATTTTGCACAAATTTGGAAGGTAAAATTTTATCACAATGAGTAAGATTCTAAATCTCTTACAAATTTATTCATTTGCGACATGAAAGATTTTCACCGATGGATCACGAATACATCATATAAACAAATTTAATACCATACTTTAATTTAAAACCTTAAAATATTAGACTTATGAGTATTCTATACTTATATATGGATTAACTTTCTCATTCACATTCAACAACGTTACTTCACCTTCACACTTCTTGAACTCTAACATGTAACAATTTATATAAAACAAAATATGCTTTTGATGCAATCAATTATACATGCATGATTTACACATGATTCTATATTTTATATTATATATTTGTTCTTGAAGTTCATGGTTAGAATTAATCAACTTTAAGAATTAAAACATTCATTCTATAAAAAAATAATTAAAACCTTAATAGAATTAAAATGATTATGTTGAATGAATATGTTCTTAATATTACTTGCATAATTATAATTGTGTTTGAATGATTTTTTAATTAAGTTATATTGATTTTTTGAATTATATATTTTTATTGGTTTATTTATTTTACACTTAAGAACAAGTAGTGAGACTCTGGGTATATGTTATACTTAGCGGATACAAGAATCAGAATCAAAGTTGTTACCGGCCGGTGTAAAAAGGAACCGATGAGTTTGACTATTTTTTTTTCCAATGTAAATATGGAGATGTATTATAGTATTATGCTTAAATCTTATTCGTTGTCATTCTTAATCCAAAACTAGCTCCTACTCATAACAATAATCACCATGAAATAATTTTTTTTTTTTAAAAAAAACTCATTTATATTAAATGGATTAATTTGTAATATATATATTAAGAGTAGAAAGTATAAGTTTCAAAAATAAGAGGAAGAAAAGTGTAATAGAAGCATCTTCAAAAATTAAAAATAGAAACGAATGGACTTACTCAATTTCTCTTAACAAAAAACAAACTGATAAATAATTAATAACGACTAATCACAACCATCAACACCACTGCTATAACTACTGGTACCGGTATTGAGAAGGATATATACCAAATAAAGGATGACAAACAACAAACAGATAGCACGTACCATAAAATCTTCATGTTGTTTAATCAAAGAATCTGATCAACTTGTTCAAGTATATATTTGTAAGACAACTAGTTGCATATGTATCGATATTAATTGTGTGTGCACGAGAACTTATGCCCTCTCAGATTTATGAAAAAAATGGAAATATAGTACATATTTTAAAAATACATATTATTGGTCTACACTTATAATATAATGTATTATACAAAATATTTATTTGAAGTATTGATAATATATATATATATATATATATATATATATATATATATATATATATATATATATATATATATATATATATATATATAAAGTTTCTATACAAATAGAATTATTATTAATATAATATATGTTTGACTTTTTAAAAAGTATGTATATATTTCACAAGAAATAATCTTATTGGATATAGTTTATCATTTACTTATTAAGGAAGAATAACAATCTTATAATTTATCATTCTGTTTAAGGATACACTTATATAAACATATTTAAATCTTTAATATGAAATGACATTTAAATATATTTACTTGCAAGGTTAAACTTATATAAAGGTCAGAACAAACCTAAAATTATACCTAAAGGCTAACATATCAAGCCTGGGTTGCGGGATGATAAAGTTAAATATCAAATTTAGGCAAAGATGAATTCTAGCAATACACTCTTTTATACAAACAAAAATCATTTATATTAAAACAAACTTATTCACTTAAATACATATTCCTAAAGTGATATATATATATATATATATATATATATATATATATATATATATATATATATATATATATATATATATATATATATATATATTAAAAATAAGAAAAATATAATATAAGCATAAGAAAAAGGAAATCTATGTTATTTACTCATTTTTACTTTAATAAAATACAAATTGATAAATAATAATAATGATAACAACCAGCACAACTACTACTATCACTAATATAAAGGAGGGCATGTACCAAATAGTTGTACGCACTCTAAAATCTTCAAGTTGTTTTTATCAAGGAATCTGATCAACTTGTTCAAGTATATTTGTAATACCGCTAGTTGCATATGTATTGATATTGATTATGTACGTATGACAACTTATGCCCTCTGATTTGTAAAAATATAAGGAAATATTAGTATTTTAGTGAAAGGGGAAAAAAAACTCGAGACAATTAAAAACCACACAGAAATACAATTGAGGTAACATCTGCATTACAAGACTAACAAGAAATTGAGGAACTGCATCAAAAACTCTAATTAATCTAATTAACTTAAGACAACCAATTATTAGCAAGACTTTCTACCACTTGATTCTCTTCACACAAAGTATAACATCCCTACTGCAAAAGGTACATACAACGACGGTTGTAAAAGATATTTAAAGATGATTTTAAATCGTCTTTGAAGTCAATGTTGTTGAATGTTACAACTTTTAACGACAGTTTCAGAAAAAATCATCTTAGAAAATGATATATTTCTAAGACGGTTCGTAGTTAAAAACCGTTTTAGAAGAGTATCTTTCTAAGACGGTTATTTAGATAACCGTCTTACAAAGGTAATATTCTAAGACGGTTCTTAGCTAAGAACCGTCTTAGAAGGGTGTCCTTTTGAGACGGTTCGTAAAAAAATTGTCTTAGATAGTCTTTTTTTAAAAAATAAAAATATTATTATTAAAAAATTATATATATATATATATATAAATATTTTTTTTATATATTTTTTAAACCAAGAAATTTCATATTTCATGCACAACAAAGGTATAAAAATTTCATATTATCTTTAAATAAAAAATTTATACAAAATTGCAGAGTAAGGGAAGCAAGAATGAATTTGTGCATTTAATAATCAGCACAAGCACATGAGAGGTATATAAATAATTAACTAAAACAACAATATATTATTATTATAGAGAAGCAAAAAACAACTAACATAGAAATAATAATTAAACCCATTAATTTGTATATTTGAACTTGTATATATATAATGACTATACCTACAAATGGCTCTTTACATGTGCAATGCCGAGTCCCCTCACATTCATCAACGGAGAACCAACTTGGGTGTTGCTCCTGTACCAAATTAAATATTATCAATGAAACATAATTAAGGCTCCAAAGAAAAATGATTTGTCAATACCACAAATCTATTTGGTACTTGGAAGGAGAAATAGATAGAGATAGAAAAGAGAAAAATGTAGTAAAAAGATAGGTATAATAATAATTACACATGTTTTGGAGATAAATGCATGCACTGTAATTTGTCAACATGTAATTGTTTGTGCAAATTCCAAGATTGAAGGTATAATAATAATTACCTGCTAATTGTTCACATCCTGGTACTACTTGGTTTTGTGGATGTGAAATTTAACCAGTAAG
Organism: Glycine max; assembly: GCF_000004515.6. NCBI lineage: Eukaryota > Viridiplantae > Streptophyta > Magnoliopsida > Fabales > Fabaceae > Glycine > Glycine max. The sequence goes on from NC_038254.2 coordinate 16,659,235, forward strand.
TGCGCTGGGTCGTCAAGTAAATAATTAAAACGGTATGAACCGAGTATCAAAATCAGGGAACTTGTTTTCGTCATTCAGTAAATAGGCATTTGTGTAAAGAATTGATTATCATGAAGTAAAAACAAAAGTAATTCTATTCTAAGTAAAAGCAGTAATTGTGAGCAAGTGAGTGTGAAAACAAATATGTAAAAGCGTTGGGTCCTTCTACTGAGATACTTGATGCAATTAGGGTTTTTCTCTACTTGAAATTATTTCTGTGTTCTATGCTGAAGGCACAAATACCAAACACCAATGTCTCGCGAGTTTGGCCTAATTCAAATTAAACTTCATTCTCAAATGTCTCTTGTTGAACTTAGCCTGACCGAACAACATTACAATTACAGCATGATAAAAAACTAAATTACCGCACTCCGTGTCCAGAAGTTCGATAACCTAGCCTTGTCCTATCCAGTTCTAAGGATGCAGTACATTTTCCAATGCTAAAGCTCCTAACCTTACACAAAAATGGGTGATCAAGCTAAAAGCATGCATAACATAAGCACAGATAGAAACATTGAACACATAAAAACAACTTCAAATAGATAGTAATAATATTTACATCAAGTACTCAGCAGAATTTTCCAACAAAGGATTCTAGCCCTCCATTACAAGGGAGTACCTTTCACAAATAGGAGAAAGGTTTAAGAGAAAATACCAGATTGCAAAGCAGTGGGGATGCCTCCTCCACCTCTAGGAACCTAGGAATCACTCCTAAACCTAAAATCTACCTAAAAGTTAGGGCATTTTTCTTCCTTGCTCAGCTTTTCCTTTGTTCTTCGTTCAACACTAGGCTCACGTAGTCTATTCAGACCCCCCTTTCTTCATTCTCTGCAATTCAGGCTTAAAAAGGGCTTTTTGTCCGTGAAGGAGTGCTTAGTGTCAACTTCGCGCTTAGCGCGAGTAAGTTAAATTTGGCTTAGCGCCAACTTCGTGCTAAGCGCTGAAGAGACAATCTTCTCGCTGAACGCGCTGATGATGCGCTGAGCGCGTGATGACATGGCAGATTCTATTCAATATTCCTCTCACTCGCTAAGCAGCTGATGTCTTGCTTAGCGGTTGAGTCTTGCTAAGCGCACGGTCCTGGCTTAGCGAGACAAGAGCTTTTGCACCTTCAAAATTTTCTCCCTACACTGGGATTATTGATTAACAATAAGCTAGGTAGACTGGCTATCCAACTGAATCGAGCCTTTTACCTGAAATTGAAGTGAAATTTACATTAAATTCATATGGAAAGCTTCTACTGAGCAAATATAAAAACTAAATAAGAAATATTTACAATCCTACCAAAAAGAACCATAAATTGGGAGAAATATATACATTTTTGAAAACTTTTCTATACAAAAGTTAGTCCTAAAAGACGACTAACATTAATACTACCAAATGATATTTATGAGTAAAATCACACTGATAACCCATGGAATAATGTTATTTACTTGATTAGATACTTCAAAGTTAATTAGGAAGTTAAAAGTTCATACTTCATTTGCTTACAATTAGCTCAGTCTTACACAAAAAAACATTCAAAATTATTAATGCTAACAACCAAACTTTGCTTACATTCAATATATTTTAGCCACAGCTCTATTAACACAAAAATGACATGTCCTCCTTGACAGGTAAACCACCCCTCTAATTTTCTATAAAAGCATCTAAACCACATGTTGCAAAAGTGAACTCTACCTAAACTTCCATAAAAAATTTTATTACACCATTGGCTTCTCCTCTTAATATACTCCTCCTCATAAAAAAATGCTTTCCCTAGGCCTAAACCTCCCAAAATATTGCACCACTGGCATTGCATGTCATAGTAACAAACATGTCATGTGCCAATGAGTTCTAGAGTACACCATGTTCCATAAACCATTCTCTTGGAACATCACAGTAAATTATTGCCGACCAATTAAATCCACTCAGACTATAACAACTCAACACATTGAATGGAACAACTATATAATATGCCTCATTTTATACAAACAAATTAAAGCAGACAATGAATACCTATGAACCACATTCATATTAATGGGTTAGTGTAAAGATGCAGAGATACACTTATCAGACCTTGATTTTAATACATGAAGAATGTGCAAAACCCCAAGCATAATTGCAATACAATATGTTTTAATAGGTTAGTGTAGTACATACTTTTAACATATTTTGAACCATAGTTTGTCTAAAACGGAAATAGACAGCAAATCCTACTGAATTTTACCCACCTAGACATCAAATCCTTATTGCCTACATCTCTCCGTGATAATCTTTACTATTAATGTGATTAGTTGACCTCGGTTACTGACAACTCCTATTTAGTTTTTATTTTATAAAATATTATTAATTAGGTTGCAGCCATATGGTAAAATATCAATTTTTTCAAGGCATATACCAACATTTATAACTTTAAGCTCTTGTCTTCAAACACAAATCTCTTAAATTAATTTAAGAGATTTGTATTTCTCTATGTTAATAGGGAATCCTAAGGATTCAATTCAATCGTTAATATAATTTTAATATGAAAGATAAGAAGCCCCTTTGTATATCAAATAAATGCATAACATTAGCCATGGAAGATAAGAGTCATGTATACCCCAAAAATGGCATAGTTAATTGTTAAGTAACAAATCAACATCACAAGCGGCATACCTCATTTGCCACGTTTGAAAGGGCTCGATATAGCCCAGGGAAAGCTAAATAAAATACCTGATCGCCTGCATATTGCTGCTGAATAGCCTTTACTTGAGGTTGCAAAGTTCGTATAGCTAAGGCAAATTCTAATAAAAAATTATTGAAATATAAAATAATGTTGTTTATAATTTTTTTTATGATTTTTATAATAAAAATTTATATTTTTTAATTTTTTAATTAATATCCTAAGATACCGATGGGTCTCGATGTGTTATTGTGAGACAATCCTATCTGAATATATTAAACTGATGAATGAACTTCTCTCTTTATCCTGGCTAATAACCAAGAAGAAACCTCATCTATTGTCCAAATCCCTAGAAACATCTCTAGAAAGGAGCTCTAGGAGCTGATCCCTCTTCAATGGTGACCAATTATGAGAAGCTCAGAGAGAATACTAAACCTCTTAGTACCTCTTAGGCCACTTTCAAAAGATCTGTAGATGAGCTTGTGACCACAACCTTCAAGAGACCAGATGAAGCCAGTAGCAGCAACTCGTCAGAGGTTTTTCATTCTTTAATGATAAAACCTAAAGTCAAAGAAGACAACAAGATGCCTATATTTGCAGTCAAGGCAGATGGAAGAGTGATATATTCATATAACGTAAATGAACACTTTATTTGGGATGTTGCTCCTGAAATGTGTGATTCGAACTGTTCCTGGATGACCGTGATGGAGACAGAGGATGAAACAGATGATGAAGATGAATGTGAAGGCAGATGGAAGCCGGAACCCAGACCTTGTAAACCACCTCCACCACCACAAGAAGAAGTGACCCAGAAAATGGACCATGGACGGGAATAAAGAAGAGATATCTAGAAGACCCTTTTCGGAAGGAGAAAAGGATGGCAGAAATTCTTGGATGGAACCATCCATCTTTGAAGATCCCTAAAGCACCTATACCTTGCATGATGTTTTCTTCCACATCCTATGATCAAGAGTTTCCATCTTTTGACAGAAAGACAGACCCAGTGACAAAAGTTTCAACTAAGCCCCACATAATTCCTACAGAAGTAGAACCATAAGGGAAGCTTAAATCTCCTAGCCAAGTTGAAGAAGTCTTAAACTGGCAGACAGATAATGCTAGAGCCCATAATCATTTCTTGAAGAAGATAGATGAAAAGATTGACAAGATCTATACCCAAGTAAGCACAAATGATGAAAGGTTACAATATCTGTCTGAAAGGATGAAGAAGCAATATCATCAACTTTCCAAAGAAATTTCTCATCTTGAAGAAAAATGAAGAAAGACCACTTTTGGAGTGGTTTCAGATGCCAGAGAAAGAGAAATAAAGAGGCTCAAAGCCCAAGTCTAGGATTTGAATCGATACATAGAGTCAAAGATGATAGAAAAACAAAAATATGAGTTAGATCCTTACTCCTGTTTAGCCCCTCCTTCTCCTACTTTCTATTCTCCATTCCAGAATCCTACAAAATTAAATATCTCTTCCCAAGAGTCAACTGAATCTCCCATAAAATTAGGAGACACTCTAAAGAAAGTTCCCAATGACTTTCAAGATTCTCAGGATCCTTATTCCCAATTATCAATTAGAGAAAAGCCAAAAACTTAAGAAAAATCTAATGAAACTGGGACAAAGTCTGATGAATTTAAAGAACAATATGAAGAATCTTCAACAGAAGCAGAAAAGTCTTATTCTGATGAAGAAGAAGAAGTTGGGTATATAGACATCTCAAACATTTTGATGGCTCGATCCACGGAAGAACCATTCTATGACTCTCCCGTAGAAGAAGAACCATTGATCTCAAGAAGTTCACCCTCTAAACCAAATGCAGGACCTTGGTTTACTCTTGACGATACTCCCCTAAGGGAATGGATAAAAAAAACTCATTGAGATGAGAGCATGGCTTGATACAAAATTCATGAAAGATACGGATCCTTACAAAGTAATTGAAGAATTTTGTTGTCGGATGATGGGAACCTTGAAGGAATGGTATCACAATCTAAGAGCCATTTGTCAAAACTAGTTCCATGAATTGGGATCTACTGCAGTTGTTTTAGGAACTCTCCATCAGGAATTTATTGGAGAAGGGAAAATCATTGAAAGAAAGATCAAGCAAGAATTCTTTGAGATGAGGTGTTGTTCGTTAAAAATAAAAGATTTGGACAGACACTTTAAAAGAATGAATCAGAGATTTTATCTTCTCAATGGTCTCAATGATCCTAGTCTGAAGAATACTTATGTGGCTTCATTACCAGAAGAAATACAACCAGAGTTAAACAAAATGGTAGCAACTGCCCAAATGGTCTTTTCTACAATGTCCATGGGACAAATCCATCAATTCCCTCTAGAGGTCGTTGAAAAATTATGTAGACAACACCAATATTTCTATGATATCATGAACAAAAAAGTCAAGTATAGCAAAGCATGCAAAAAGCCTTACTTAGAGATTAAATGCAAAGAGAAGGCTTGCCACTACTCACCAAATAAAAAGAAAATCCTGCTAGGTGACACCAAGGGGAAAAGGAGGCCATTAAATTTTTTCAGAAAAAGTCGGAGGAAAGGAAAATCTAGGGGACAGAGATGCTTCATCTGCAACCAGATAGGGAATTTTGCAAAAAATTGTCCCAAGAAATCAGAAAAGGCCATCAGACTAATTTCTCATCTTCAGATTGGTCAATATGATGATATAGAATCTCTGTATTCATAACAGAGTGAACTAGATGAAGAAACTAAATTTGCCTTAAATCAAACAGATTCTTCTAATGAAGAGTCTTCAACTTCTCCAATCCCCGTCTTCTCTATCCAAGAAAAGCAGTCTATAAGACCTGCAATTCCTCAACCATGTGTTGAAATTCAAGTGCTGGAAAAAAAGTTTGAAAACCCTATCAAAGTTATTGCTTTCATAGATACTGGAGCTCAAAGGATGATGACGGATCTAGATATTCTTCCTGAAGAATATTGGAAAAAAGAAGTAGCTTATTTTGTAGCAACTGATGGGAAAATCTTCAGAACTGACCTAGTAACTCATGCTCCAATAGGCATCAAGTTTTTCCCTGATTGTATCATCTGGACCAAAGTCATTGGAAGTAAATTGTCTGATAGAGCACCACCAGAAGTTGGAGAGTTTAAACAAAAGATTTCTTCCCTATGTGCAGACAATCATGAAAATTTCAAGCATCCATATCCTTTATGGAAAAATAAAGAATACTTTGTTGATCTACTATTTAGATTAAATGAAGATATCAATCCAACAAAGGCAACCCATCCAGGGATGTCACCTTCAGATCTACCGGCAGCCAGACAAGAATGCCAAGATTTGCTAAGGCAAGGACTGATTGAGTCAACCCAGTCAAATTGGGCAAGCCAATCCTTTTGTGTGGAAAAAAGAGCTGAAAAATTAAGAGGAAAGAAAAGGTTAGTCATTGACTATAAGCCCTTCAATCATTTTCTCAAAAATGATAAGTTTCCAATCCTAAAGGCTTCTTCTCTCCCAACCTTGATCAGAAAATCAAACTTATTTTCAAAGTTTGATTTAAAATCATGATTTTGGCAACCTGGCCTAAAACCAGACGATTGATATAAGACGACCTTTTGTATTCCAAATGCTCAGTACCAATGGACAATCCTTCTGTTTTGTCTAAAAGTAGCACCCTCTCTCTCTTCGAGAAAACCATGACCATGATTTTTGAGCCTATTCTGGAAAACACCCTTGTTTACATAGATGACATCTTTCTCTTCTCAAAAGATATTGTCTCTCATAAAAACTTGTTGAATCAATTTTTTGAGATAGCCAATCAGCATGGGATCATGCTTTCAGAGAAAAAGATCCAGCTAACTCAATCCCAAATTGATTTCTTAGGGATGCATTTTTCCAAAGGTACCTATCAACCTCTGCCTCACATAGCTCAAGAGCTTTTAAATTTTCCTGATGAATTCTTCACAGTCAAATAAATCCAGCAATTCTTGGGAATTGTAAATTATATAAGAGATTTTATCCTTAGAGTAGCTCAATATACCAACTCATTGTCCAAACTCTTGAAGAAAAATTCTTCTCCATGGTCAGAATAGCAGACAATAGCAGTTAAGGAGCTAAAAAAGATTGCCTAAAATCCTCCGGCCTTGAAGATTCCTGGGACAGGTCAGAGGATATTACAGACTGATGCAAGTGACCATTACTGGGGAGCTATTTTGATGGAACAAGAAGGGGAGAAGAATTATTATTATGGTCATGCCAGTGGACAATTCAAGGAAGATGAGAAACATTATCATACTACATTCAAAGAGGCATTAGTGGTAAAAAATGGAATCAAGAAATTTGATCTTCATCTGAGAAGACATCAGTTTCAGGTACACATGGATAATTCTTCATTTCCAAATATTTTGGAAATAAAAAACAAGATACCACCAAATCCTAAATCTTAAGGCTCAAGGATTGGTTCTCCAGATATGATTTTTCTGTGAAACACATAAAAGGGAAGAATAATTTGATCCCTAATTTTTTATCCAGACCAAGCATGACTGTTAAGGTGATAACTTCTACTCACTCCTTCCCGCTGATATTCATGGTAAAATCCATATCTGAAACAGCCAAAACCATTAGGGTTTTCCCTCTAGGGTTGGTTACCCATACTCCAGCAAAAATTCTTGAATATGCTAAGTCCCATTACTTCCATTTCCTTCATGAAACCATGAGATTCAAATACACTCCTGCACAAATATTTGACCTTGAGATACCCTTTGGAGTTATATTTGAACTTTTCTGTGAGATTGGATGAGATTTGTGTGAACCAACCATATGGGCTATTTGGTGTAATACAGTTCAATACTCTATCCCTATTGCCCTAAAGCCTCTGATGACATATTGTTCGCTTCATCGGCAAGTGTACCGATTCGTACAAGTAGTATATAAAGTGGTAAGACCGAGTATCATATCCACAGAGAATTTGTTTCGCCTAGACTATGTATATTCAGTATGTGAACACTTTTTTAACTTTGAAATAAAGTAAAGATTAAATGGTGAAATAAGTTTTCTACAATATTAAACTACTTAAACAATACTAAAATACTCAAAGCTGTAAAATGTGACAAATATCAAGATAAAAGCGTTGGGGAGTTTCCTACTGAAATTTCTCTTGTTGTATAGAAAGGTTTTTCTCTATTTAACATTACTCTAGTGCTCTTACACCGAGAAAATACTCAGATCATGACTCCTCACATGAATGAGCCTAACTCTCTTAGCTTTTGTTCTTGATTCCTCAACAAACTCATTCTAAAAGAGTTACACTAAGCATACAATTTAAAATATACTAGATTACTGCATTCTAATCCTAGACACATAGATTTCTAGCTTGCTCTATCAAGTTCTAAGGTTTTAAAGCATTTTCCAACACTAAAAAGCCTAACTAAACATACAAATGGGTGATCAAGCAAAGCTTCATACAAACAAGGAAATAAATGTTTTTGGTGAAAGAAAATGGAAAAAGATGAAGGAGAATGTCTTCTCCAGCCTCTCTGCCCTTCTTCTCTCTGTTTTTCACGTGGTAGATGGTTGGCTAGGCTGTGGTTGTCGTGGTGCCCTTTGGTTTTCCACCAATCTCAGTATTTTAAAGGCTCTTGGACTTCTCAGCACACGAAGGCTCGCTCAGCGAGCATGTCTCGTTGAGCGAGAGTAAGTGAAAATCTGTTAAGCAAGCTTGGGCGCGCTAAGCATGAGAAGAGACAACTTGTCATTATCCACCAGATCAGATTAATTGACTGCAAAAGGAATCATGTATAAAGGTGTGCAGTAAAGAGAGTAACTTTCAGGATAAGGATGGCCGTAATCCTATCCTTCTCATCGTGTGCCATGTGTCTGCTTTACGTATCAACCTTATCTTAAGTCTACGCAACCTTATCTTGCTTTTAGATTCTATGTTATCTTTTTTTGTAATAATCTTATCCTTCCTTGGATAAGACTTTGTATGTTTGTGTTTGTCCTCCTCCTATATAAAGGGGGACTAGTCTGTATGTTTAGGCACACAGAATTCAATAATACTCTCTTTTTACTAAAATGACTCTTCTCTAAACTCCATTTTCTCTAAAAATCTGAGTTATATAATGGTTATTATCTGAAACTTTTACCAGCTAGTATGCTCTACATTCGCTTCTTCTGAGGATCTTGTGTATCAGAACGCCGAATATTGATATCAATTGAGGGTTATCTCTATGGTCTATAGAAATCTTGATTCAAAGTTATACTGAGATAATAGATATCTATATCCCATCTAGAGGCAATTCAACCGAATAGTATCAGAGCCACATACCGACTGACTTATTTTTAAGGCTGAGGTGTTAGCTAGCCAAATGGAATCTAGCTTATTGGTCTCCTTTTTATTTAATATTTTGATATTCTTTCAATATATATTATATAACACCAAATACCTTTTCAAGCATGCACTCAAGTTTCCATGTACCTACTTATATATATTATTCCTATTTATTCTTTAGGTGAAGATCTCAAAATGCCCTTCAATAGATATCTAGCCTAGCTACGCAACATGCGCCTTTTACTCATTAATTAATTATATAAGTTAAACTATATCCATATATAAAGGCTACATATATGGCCTACAAGAGAACATGGAATAATTTTAAATTTAGTGTTAATTTTTTATGTTTTAAAGATAGTAATTAAATATAGAATTTAACATGGCCAGAATCAGTCAATTGCTTTATTATATAAGAATTCTTAATATAAAATTGCATAGACATACTTTAAATTCCTTTTCTTGTAGCTCCTCTAATTAACTTGATATTTTTCTTACAAATACAAAATAAATATTACATGAGTTTGATTTATTAAACTGTCCTAGGACCTCACAGAAGCAAAGATGCAAAATGCCAATGAAGCACAACATAAGCAAAACAAGCTTTTTATGAGCCATAAGGTGCAATTTTGGCACTCATGTGATGTTGAAGAGGAGAACTTACAATTAAGCCAAGATTTCTGGTCTGGTCGGTAGTTTTGAGAGGATCATCAGGATCTGCAGCACAGGGGACAAATAAAATCTTATTTCAAACAACATAAATGAAATGGTAGATAATTTTTAAGAATAAGTTAATAGGTTAATTTTTGTGGTGGAGTTTATAAACAAGCATAATGTTGATAGTAAGAAAAAATTTAAATATCATAGGATCTTCCGCTCCAATGCTTATGCTATTTGGTACTAAAAGTTCAGTGCTAAATCTGCACTTGGGGCGTATTAGGGTAAATAGCTTGTTAAGCATTTATTCACTAAACTATTATCAAATGAGAATTCTCATAGGCTTGGTTACAGAGCTTAATGAAATAAGCTAAAAAAAGCTTATTTTGATAAGGTTCATAATTATGCTTATTGAATAAACTACAAATACAAAAGGCATATAGATAGATAATAAGCTACTTTCATAAGCTTAAACAAGCCCTTCAGAACACTCCCTTAATCATAGAAGAAGCAGAAATGATGATAAAAATGGCATTATTTAGCTCCTTAGTCGTTACTCATTCAATCTTTCACTCTCAGTCAGTACAAGTCCCTTTATGTAGTTTTTTTTTCAACAATTTTCTAAATACCCAAAATTCACTGAAAAGGCTAGAAAAGCACCATTATGAAGTCACAAACATATTAACAAAGCAACAGATACAGCTACTGCAATACATATACCATTCAAACAATAAACAGAAAAACAAGATCTCTGTGTTATTTAGTTACCTCTTAAAAAACTCTACAGCTTCATCTAGGACAAGGTTAAGCAACTGATCATACCCTTTCAGAGTCCTTGTCACTGCAATCCAACAAAACAAAATATAATAAAAAAATATACATGTAGAAGAGTTTATTTGCATTTTAATTATGCAAGCTAACTCCCAATCGAGTACTTGCAATTCAAAACGAAACAAATTTCATACTTCCTCCATCATTATAAACAATCAATAAATAAATCATTAACCACTTTTAAAAAAATAAAAAAATCACAAACGAAGGGAATTGGGTAACCTAACATTGTCTTCCACCAGTAAGCTTAACTTGAACGCTTTTGTCCCCAAACTTTGCAAGGTCCAAAACTATTTCTTTTCTGGCTGACTGTGTCAATTATAAAATGCACAAAATAAAAATAGTAGATCAAAAAGAGTATTCAAAACAAAAACATAAATGAAAAAGGGGGCAAAACCCTAAAAGAAGACAGAAAGATGAAATAGTTTTTTGACATTGAAGATGCGATTGGGGTTCGCTGAAACTTACCATGCTTGATTGACGTAGTGAAGGGCTTCCTTTAGTGCTACTTTGTGTCTATGCAACAATGAAGAGAGAAGTACCAAAGCAAAAGTGATAGTATACTGTGTATTTGAATATACAGAGAGATGCCTTGGAAGAAGACAGGAGTGAAGAAGAGGTAATGAGGAAGAATTGGAAGAAACAACGCAAACAAAGAGAGCGGTGAGGAATTTAGGGTTTTAATTTGCAAAACTAAGGAAGAATGATTAAAATAAGGCTAGGACTGAGAGAGGCGGTTCACATTACCTCTCGCATTCTACGTTGGTTCTACAAGAACCGATGTCGTATTGTGTTTTCAAAGAGGGGTTTTTTAAAACCGTCTTTAAAATTTTCCAATTATTAACAAAAATGCCACCGCTTTACTTACGACATCAGTTTTTATACAACTGTTGTAAAACCTGTGTCTTAAAATACCATTTTTGTGGTAGTGCATCCGCCATTACAAGGCTATCAAGAAATTGAGGAACTGCATCAAAAACTCTAATCTGATTAACTAAAGACAATCAATAATTAACAAGTCTTCGACTTCATTCTCTTCAAAGCATAATCCAAAAAATGCAGATAAACATATGCGGCATATTTTGGCCTTCATATTTGAGTGACAACTGTCAGACCCTAATTTCATCTGAGTATGATGTTTTATCATTCACCTATGATGTTTTGATCATTGCTAGTCGAATTACGGTGTTTGGCACCGATTACAGCGCGAAGCCAGGGATCACTCTGAGTTTTGATCAAGGAAACAAAAAGATACAAGGGAAAGGGGGCAAAAGGGTCATTTTGTGGATTTTTTTGGACCCAAGCTCGCCCAGGCTAGCATTTGGCTCACCTAGACCATGAAATGCCTTCAGGCCTAAGCCACCAGCTCGCCTGGGCGAGCTAATTCCTTCAGCCATAAGTAACAGGCTCGCCTAGGCGAGCTGTCCCTGCCCCAAATGGCTTTTTCCTATAAATAGCCATGAAGGGGAAGGGGCAAAGGGTTTAGAAAGTTTAGGGAGGAAGAAAAACGAAGGCATAGGAAGGAAAAAGAAGAAAAGTGAAGTCGAGATGCTGCTGAATTGCAACCAAGGATCATTCTCTACATTGATTTTCTTATTAGTCATGTACCCTGTGCAACAACCGATTAGTTCTTCTTCCTTTTCTTTTCTTTTCTTAAGAGTTGAATGTAATCCATGTACCCTTATGGGTCCTCTCTAATATTATGTATGTATTCATCTTCTCCCCTTTATCGTTGGTAATTTCATTTTATTTGTGAGGTTTAATTCTAGCCAACCACCAATGTCATTGAATCGTCTTCTTTTCTTTTGTAAGACTAGAGACTAATAAACAAAAAAACAAATAAAGGAAATCAATTCACAACCATTTTTTTTTTTTATCAAATATCACTTGAGATCGTTTCAAGGTCCAACGCCTTAACGACTCTTTGTTCGTAAATAAAATAAATCTTTCAAAAAATATAAAATCAATTTAACACACAAACATTCAGACTTAAAGAACTACGTAAGTCTGATTTCCTCATCGCACCTGGGGATACGTAGGAGCAAGGATAACACCCTTGTCGACTCAGAAAAAATAAAAAAAAATAATAATAAAAAGGGGGAAAATACATAATTTGCACACTCGATTAAAGGTTGTCGTCCCTTGTGATGAGTGCGTGGGGTGCTAATACATTCCCCATGCGTAAACAACTCCCGAACCCTTCTTTTCAAAATTCACAGACCTCTTTTTGATTTTTCTATCATTTTTCCTTAAATAAACGTTGTTGGCGATTCCTACTCGTTTTCTTTCCTATAAAACAAACCTCTTTTATTTTCTTTCGTCGTCCTATCGTGATGTTAGGTTGCGACAACAACATTGTTTGACTTTAACAGAAAAATCATTGTTGTTATTAATCAAACGTACACGTGTTATGAAATTTATTATTTTGATGAGTATTATTTTTGTTTGTTGCTTTAATTGTTATTTTTTAACAAATTTTATTAGGTTTTATTATATTATCTAATAGCTTTTCCATATTGGTTTGTTGTCACAAAATTTTATATATCTTGGATAGGAACTTTTCCCTTAAGAATGCGAATAAACTTTTGAGATGTATACATAAAGTTGTAACGAGAGAAATATATACATTTTTTAAAGTAAGATTAGATATATTTTGAGTCCATGATAAATCAGTAAATTTTATTTTGAGTTCCGAATATTTTTTTTTTGACGTTGAGTTGATAATAAAACAAAAAATTTGTTTTTGATCACTACCAGAAAAAGCATATTCGACGACGGTTCTTTGAGGCACTCAACAAAGGTTTTGAATTGTGTTTGAAACCAATATTGTGAAAAGTCAACACTTTTCACAACGATTCCTTAACCATCTTAGAATGAGAGATTCGACATCGCTTTCATGAAATCTATCTTTAAAAAATCATCATTCTAAAATGGTTTTCTTTCAAGTGAAAACCGTCTTAGAAGCATATCTTTCTAAGACGGTTTATACGAGAAAATCATCTTCGAATTTATTTTTTTAAAAAAATTGGGAATTCTAAAACGATTTTTCCAAAAAAATTTCTATGACAGTTTTTTAAAAAACCATCTTAAAATATGTTTTTAAAAAAAATAAAAAAAATTGAGGATTCTAAAAGGATTTTCTGAAAAATCATCTTGGAGAGTTTACCTTCAAAAACGATTTTTCATAAAACCTTCTTAGAATGTCTTTTTTTAAAAAAAAATTAAAAAATACCAACACTTCAATAATGCATACATTGATTGGAATATGCAATAAATGGTATTTTGTGCCACATTAATTGTGCACGAGGAAGTATAATTTTGTATAACTATAAAAACAACAGTCATGACCATGTTTTCAAGTATATCCATAATGCAGTGGCCTCTCAAAATTTAGAATTGTACGATTAAAAAACATGATAATAAGTCATTCAATCAATGCATTTTATTATATACCAATTCATAAAAACATGTTAGACAATTTCTTTGAAAAAGAACAATATCCAAAAAAGTATCTAAAGGAAAGTTGTAACTTTTAAGTAACAAAAATTTCAAAGAATATAAGGATATTTAATATTAAGCAGTAATTTTGAGTTAAATTATAACATTCCTACATTAGGAGTGTTAAGAGTTGAACTTTTACTAGTTATATTTCATAACCTAGATGATTAATATAATATAGCTAGGGGTATAATACATCAATATACTCCATGCACTTTTCTCCCCTTTCTATCAAATCCCTAAAATTACAACAAACTTAAACCTATTTGATTATTGCAACTGACACTTTTTAAAAATTTGGAACTAATAGGAAAAAAAAGATAATCCAAAATTTTTCAAGCACAATGAAAATAGAAAGATTTTAAACAAATATCTTGACAAGATAACATAGAATGGGGTTTTGATCTGTATATGTGAATGGTTCAATGTAAAAATGATTTCCATATGTTCACCCAAGTCTAATACAAAATCCAATTAAGACCATATATCAACCAGGATGGCTCAAATCAACCACAATTGGATTAAAAAAGGATAGGGAGGGTGGAAGCTTACCAATCACCAAGGAAACACACGCAATGTGCAGTGTTGGCCTTTCCTTTTGTCAATTTGTCAACTAGTTAAACAATTTTACCCATAATTGTTAGTTTTGTGTTTACTAAAAACTTACTGGATGTTGTAACATCAAAGCACTTACAAAATTTTCCTTATGATGAAGGCATCCGCCATTGGGGGGGCCCACATGGACAACATAGTGGCTACATTAAAGATGGAAAGAAAGATATGTTAAACGTGAATCAAAAGTGAAAGGTAAAAATGCCAAAGAATATTAGAGGGAGGTGGGATCAAACACTAATGTTTTTTTTCTTATTCTTCCCTTTGAATAATTTCTTTTAAAATTTGGAGTTAGAAGGCCACCTGAGTGTACTCAATAATATGACCCTCTTCATCTCACAGTCTACAACACAAGTAGTAGAAACCAAGTAGTGAAATTAGCATTGTCTAAACTCTAGTCAGTGTCTAGTTCATATTAAAATAGCAATAAATCACATTAGTGTCAAGATTGGAAATAATACCACATTTTGGTTAAGGTACAAATCACATCATGGCAAGAACCAATAATTGAGGGGAAGCACATTAGTAACAATTTGAAATTAGTAAGTACCTTCATCAATGCATATCTAAAACTTCATAGAAATACATCCTAAATCACATTCATCGACATAATCACTAGAACTTTCCCAAAGAAAAATTATCTTGGCAATATCAAGTATCAATTTGGAGGGAGCCGAAGGAAGAATTGTTTCCTAGACATTATTATGTTTTACAAAATAGAACTAAGCATTTTGAAGAACAACCAACAAAAATAAGAGGGAGCTTTTGTCAACCAGATTAAAATAAGAACATGTACTAGAGCAATCAAATTAACTACTATTATAACTACAAAAGATGAATAACTTGTCACCAACAAAGCTCATCAGGCAAAAACTAATTGAATAGAAGTTAATCTCATCACAAACACAAAACACCTATTACAACAAAGCATAAGACTTTTGTAAATGTGTTCTCTTCAACTTAATTTTTTCTTTTATAAAAAAAATCTTCCCAAACTTCAGTATTTCCAGACACTTAATTTCTATCAACTTACAGTAACATGATATGTTTTCTAAATCCTTCTTTTCCTTTTAAAGTGAAAAATGAAATTGAATAAATAAATAAATTTTCAGGATGTTAATAAGTTGGCAATGATGGCAGCCATGATCTTAGCCATAAAAGCAAGTTTCACAGCAATTGTGTTCCCAAGACATAGCAATAAAAAAAATTATCATAAAAACCCTCAAGGTTTATAAAATAAAATAACCTGAAGACAGACCAAATTGACCATAAAGAAGAAGTAAGGAAGTTATACTCTCATTTTACAAAATCTTAATTTTTCAATTTTCCAAATCCATAAGTAGTTGTCAAGTAAAAATCCAATTTATAAATGTGTGAGACAGGGAAGTAAGGCTGAAATGTTGCATGAAATACTTATATCTTGTTTGTTCCCAAAAGAAGAAGGTTGCAACAAAACTTCAGCGATTGGTTGCTCACTGGGTTCAAAAAAGCTTGCAGCTTCTGTCAAAGAGAATAAAACAATGACAATGAGCAGTTTTTAAATTAGAGAAAATCAAATAAGTTTAAATGTGAAGCAAAGAGGTATGAATCATCTGAATAAGACATTTGAGTATAGCGGTTATTTAAAATGTATAATGTATTGTGACTTAGCATTATTGATCTTAGTGTTGACCATGTTTCCCTTGTCCAAGAAGTCCAACATAATTTCCATGCAAAAAATAAAAGTGTTAGGTATTAAAACAAGTCTACACTAGGAGAAATAAGGGAGAGAGTAAGGGATCTGTGATGGAAGTAGTGAAAGAAAGTAATGATATAATAGTTATTTGATACTAAATCATAGATGGGTTGTGTCCATAAAGAACAGACAACTGTCAGTATGTGAATGGAGAAATCTATGATTAGAGGGAGAAAGATGAATCGTGAACATTCATCAGAAGTATATTACTTTTTATTGCAATCTCTGACTATATTTACTCATTTGATCCCTATACATACACAATCTTTACCTTTTAGTCCCTACACCTAGAAATTACTCATTTTAACCCCTACACATACACTTTTTAACTCGTTTTGTCAATTAGTCCCTATACATACACTTTTTAATTTTTTTTTAGTCCCTACAATTTTGGAAGGACTAAAACAAATTAAAAAATGTATGTGTAGAGACTAAAATGTAGAGATTATGCACGTATATGAACCAAATGAGTAATTAAATATTTTTTCATTTATTTTGTTATTGGTTTTGTGTTCTGTTGAGGATTTTTCTCAATTTTAAGGAGCTAAGCTCAGTTTTTGTTCCATAAATAATACCCAATGTTTTTCAGTTTCTATCAGTTCAAAAGAATTTTTGAGAATTTATGATTAACTTACAAGATTGACAAATTGCATGTATGGATTAAGAGAATGCAATATATTATGTATTATTTATCAATCATCAAAACAAAACAAAAACCTAAAAAATAAATACCCTTACAAATTTTGCAGGCAAATTGTACCGTAGAAATTTGATAATTTTGTATCATAGAAAACCCAACAAGATCTAAAATTGCATATCAATTAGAGAAGTCCAATGCCACTTACCTCCAAGTATTTGTAAGACAATTGCTTAGGAGAAACCAAAAGTCTTTCTATATTATCATCCCCAATCACCTTAAGTCTTCAATCCCTGCCATTAAGCTACACAATATAAACAATCAAACACACTCTTTCTTTTCTTACATCTCTCTTCCTTCAGCCTATATATCTAGATCACACTCTTTTATTAATTAGGTGCAAGAGCATGACAAACATTGCCTTTTACTTACATTGTTTTTTATGAGTCGTTGGTTTACAAAGCTTAATGAAGCTTACTTCATCATCACAGATTAGTCCTTCGGTTTATGTCATTCGTTTATCTATATTGGAAGCTGCACTTCCGTAGTCCTTCTCTAAGTTTTCTACCTGACCAAATTTAAATAAATTCTAAATCTTAAAATGAATAGGGAGGTTTGTTGGATTCTCTAAATGCACTGCATTAAAAAAAGTAGTTACAACTCAACTCTACAATTGATGAGAACATAGAAAGACATAAAAAAGATATAATATGTACCTCTACTAGTAGGATGTCCATTTGGTCATCAGATGTGGTTAATTGATTGAAAGCATCAATTGATGATGTTGAATTCACAATTGTCCTATCTTCGTATTCGTAAGGAAGACTGGCATTGTACTCTTGAATTGAAGCTGGTTGAAAAGAACCCTGCATTTCTCCAACAGTTTTCTCCGAGCAGCTTCTGCCTGCTCCCTCTTCTCTCTTTTGTGCGGAAGTAGTTTCTAACTACTTGAGAAATACTATCATAGCATCATCATATGTCTTACATTACGGGCTTTTATGTTCATATATCAAACGAGGAATATTATGGAGAGCACTGAGGAATGAATTGCTATTAGAAAATATAAGCTTTCAAGATGAAGTCCTGCTCATTACATTACATTTAACTTCCCACTCAAGAGATAGAGACAGAAAAACTTGGGAACGAAAAAGAAATAAATGCATAGCATAAGAAAAAAATAAATAAGAAAGTAAGTGTGTGCACATGTGCATGTGTCGAAAAAAGTAATTTTTTTAGTAGTGGATCCTTATTATTTTTTCTTTGTTCTTTTAATTTATCTATTTTTTTTTTCATTTGAGTCCTTTTAATATTTTGTATTAGATCCTTTGAAAATTATTTGATAAGGACTAATAAGAAACGATCTACATATTTTAGGGACTCAAACAAATATTTTAGAAGGACTAAAATAAAATAAAAATGACCAAAAATAATATTTTTGTTTTATTAGAGATTCAACACAACAAAAATAAAATTATTAGGGACCTAAAATAAAATTTATTAATTTATTAAGAATCCAAAATATATTTATGCTTAAAGTAATATACATTTCGAAAGTTCTTATTTTATATAATCAAGAAAAAAATTATAAAAAATGTACAAGGTATATTGTCATATAAAGAATAAGAGAATCATATAAAACAATAATTCCTCAATCACTTAACAAGAGCTATACATCATTGTGAAAAAGGGGAGGACCAACCTATTCCACACAAGAACATAACCTTAACAAAATTTAACAAGTTGCTAAATCAGCTTGCTCATCTTTAAAGATTATATCATTTTGATGTAATCGAATAAATCAAATGATGGTTAACTTGGATCACCATTTATTACAAACTAGGCTTCTAAAGCCCAATTTGCCAAAATGGGCAACCTTAGCCCAAACTCCTAGCTCAAAAGGGACATTGCTTTGTGCACCTGTAGGAATCAAACTTGTGACTTTTGTATTATTAGCACAACGTTTTAACCAATTAAGCTAATAGATCAATTATATTATAAAATAATTAATGTCGCTATATATAAAAAAAATTTTAATTTATATTTAATGCACATGTAAATTTAGATAATAAATTTTGCGACAATTAATTTTGATCTAATAATTAATGTGTTTACATATATAAATTTATATGAAACCTATGATTTTTATTTACAATTTATATATGTAAGCAAATTAATTATTAGATCAAAATTAATTGTCATAAAATTTATTATCTAAATTTACATGTGCATTAAATATACATTAAAAATTTTATTGTTATACATAACGATATTAATTATTTTATAATATAATTGACCTATTAGTTCATTTAGGTAAAATATTATGCTAATAATGCAAAAGTCACAGGTTAGATTTCTACATGGGTCAATAATTTTAAATTAATTTGTAAAATATATTTTTGAAAAAAAAAATTAAAAAAAAATTGTTTGAGCCTCGTACGAATTGACAATCCGTAAGCTTCATATCGATTGACTCAATCTGTGGAGAAAGATAAAAATTAAAATTTTATGGATGAACCAACAATTCTTTTGGGTGCATAATAAAGCAATGCCGGCTCAAAAGTTGGGCTATGTATATACCTCCTTATTTTATTAGTATACCTCTATTTTTAGTTTTTGTTTAAAAATATCCTTAGTTCACAATTAAGCCTTCGGGAAAGGGGGTGTACACTCAAGAGGAGGAGTCAGATCCAAATTGAACTCGAGCCGACGCGTAGTCCACTATTCTTTGAAGATTATATTTTTTTATACAAAGAATTTGGGATAGGTGGCATTTTAAGTATTTTAGATGGATCGAATTTGAAGACTTGTGTATACTAGGTATGAATTTTAGAAGGCAAAGTTATTTTGCTATGCACAGTGGCAATCGTTCCACAAAAATCCCTTGCGAAAGACTTTTCTTTTGTACATGTGTGTGTGTCACGAATTGGGGTCGTGCAAATTGAATAAAATGGGTTATTTTTTGAGTTTTCACTTTTAATCCTTGAATAAAGTTTTTAGAATCAGATTCACAGTAGAGGTTTCTAATACCTTTGTTCCATGCAATGTTAATACCATGGTAGATAGCGATGAGCTCGGCAAAGAGACAGGTAGCAATTTCACAAGAACCCAAATAACTTGAAATCCATTGGCCTAAGGAGTCACATAGAAGACAACCAAAGACAACATTGTCGGGGTTCCCAAGGGAGCTTCCATCGGTGTTCAACTTGATGAAGTTTGATGTAGGCGGAATCCAGCGAGCACTGATGTCATGAACATGACTTGGTTTTGGGACGAAAAACTTTCTAATGATGGATTGGAGATTCCATATTTGACTGATGATGAACCAATTTTCCCATACAACATTATTGAATATCCGAGCATTACGATGTTTCCACAAAATCAAGCAGGTTACCACGAAGAGACCTCCATGAGTGCTCCCAGCATAGTGACGGATCCAGGTAGAACTATCATCATTTGCGTCGATCTGTTTGATGATGTCCAGTTGAAGGATGGACTCCTCTTGAGCTCCGATCCACACCTGTGACAAGAAGAATCTAAAGACAAATGGCGCGGTAAAGTAAAACAAGATTAGTTGGCAGGGACTTATGGCTAATGAGCCACAAGAAAAATTTAATATTTTCGGGTAACTGGAGTTTCCACAACCAGGATCCGTAACTTGCAGTGGTACCATGGGGGAGATGAGTTCTGGTGAGCTAGCCATAAGCAGATTTAGTAGAGTAGGAGCGATCCTGCCAAGCATCCCAATCTAGCATACTATTGTTGAGAGAAATGTTGTTAAATTTCTGTCTAACATCCATAGGGATCACCGTAGCAATATCATTCCAATGCCAAGTCCCAAATTATTGTTGACTAAGTGTTAGAATGTGTTTTCATCCACAATTAAAAATTATACAATGAAAAATAGTTTCTGTTGTGTATCCGAATTGAATTATATTTTTGGATTTGGATTTTGTTTTTGGCCGAAGGTGTTTTTTTTTTTTTTGGAATAAAGTACATTGAATTCAAATAAATCATTGTTATTCAATATTTATAGGAATAAAAAGAGCAGTAAATTTTCAAAAAAAATAGTATCAAGCTTGAGTTTCGAAGAAAAATATATAATGAAAACTTGATTCTATTATACATATATTCCACGGAGGATTAGGGGAAAGTGTGGTTAGAAAGGTATTTTCATTGGGGTAGGTTTAATTAGCAAGTGAGACATACCAATAACATGGCCTTTTGCTGTGAAATGCATAAAAGGAGTTTACTATTTCCACCACTTATTTTCCTATCTACACTCCCTTTTGAATATAAGTGAAAGGACAGAATTGCCCTTCCCTCTTCCCACCCCACCCCTTTCCCTTCCTTTTCAGTTTCCCTTCATTTCTTACCACCCCCATGTTATCCATTCTCTTCTCCTTCTTCTCACTCCTTTTCTTTGTCTTTCTCTTTTGCTACATTGGATTCCCTTCTCACCCCAATAATACAAAAAAATTAAAAATTTATCTTAATAATACAATCCAAAAAATATTTACACAAATGATACAAATTATTGTGTATGGTGAAAAAACAGTCTCCCAAAATTGATTTCTCACCTTCGTTTTTTTAACGTTATGAAATCGGTTTCTCAGGAACCAATTTCATAACGTGCTATTTTTTTCTATATCCATCATGCTACATTCGTTCCCCGGGAACCAATTACGTAAGGTCTTCTTTTATAAAAATAAAAAATAAAAACAATTCAGAATGCAACTTTTTATTTTTTGTTATTTATTTGAGTTTTTTTATTTTTTTAAAATAGTTTTCTATTTTTTTGTTATAGTTTTTTCAAAACTGTTCTTTTTGTTTTAATTTTTTTAGTTTACGAATTTATATATATTAATTTATAAAAATATAATTTATCTATAATAACATTTAAGAAAAATAAATATATTTAAGTGATCTAATTATTTCACTTACACAAATTAAATAAATAAAACATGTTTAATTTTAATAGTTTACATTGATGATTGATGTAAAACTATGAGTACTTAAATATGAATTAATCTACAATAGTATTTTAAAAAAAAATTAATCCATAAATGAAACTAGACAATTTTACTCATGTATCATCCCTCTCAATATTTATTTTTCCAAATTCTTAGTAATCTCATTTTATAATATAATTAGCTAATTATTAATTAATGTATCATATTAAATAGTAAAACTTAATATAAGCTGAAATTACTAATATTATTAAAAAGACAATGTGATTAAACTTAAAACGATAATCCATAAAATAAAAGAAGATTATACATAAAATTCCTAAAACATACATAATCAGTGCCATAAAAAAATAATCATAAACGATAAAATCATTGTTGAAATACACTTCATGACATATTGCACGCACGAAATACAAACTTTTTGACAAGAGGTCAATTCTCCTTCGAAAACACCTATGTCAAATATTAATAACATATGAGCATACAATACAAATATGTGAATACCAAAATTATTGGTAACCTAAAATGCAAAAACATTAGCTTGACAACATTGTATAGTATAATATTCAAATAATATTTGGAGTGAAGAGGAAAGGAACAAAACACAACTGCCCATTCAATTAAATAAAAAATAAACTCTATACGATACAAAAAGTAAGAAATTAACAACAAGAGTAAAAAACTTACCTCTAAAACTAAAACAGAACCAAATGAATGTCCGTCATATATGGACTAAAATCTTGATCTTATGCTTGTTCGTTTCATAGTGACATCAATAATCTTGGTAGGATTGTGAAATTAAAACTATCATAAATGAATATATACTACAGTGGGCTTTATCCACGCGTCTGGACAAGTCGATGGCTGCATATCTTCCCAGCAGTAACAGGAAAGGAAGTTGACGACCTCTATTGCCGAGAAGAAGACTGTTTCCCATTGGAGGATAGACTAAAAAAAACTTTTAAAAATATAGATAATGAAACACACAACACATTTCAACACATTGGAATTGATCAGTTGAGGGTATGTAATATGAGGAATTCAGGGCATGTGTTGTTACTGAAATAATGGCTGGGATGTTCACTTGGAAAAATTATAATAAGTACAGACATTGCAGAATAATCTTTGCACTCTCAGTGCAAGGAAAGCGTTATTCTGCCACAGATTAACTAGCATCTAATTCTCTATCATATTTTCCAAACCAGTTTTCTCTGTCGAGTGCCATTGCATTTTTGCAGTTTTATTCTTGATTCTTTGACTTTTTTTTTTACTTTTCGGTCATCTAAGGAAAGGGACACTAACTAATTCAGAATTCGAGGATTAGTAAAGTTTGGTAAAAAATTATTTCTCTCAAGAATAAAATTTGAATATTATCTGACCTTAATTTCATCACATATTAACCACTTATACCCAATTATTTATCAATTCTTTCACTTATTCAATTAAAAAAACGTTTTTATATCTCGTATGAGCAGATCAGGTTTAAGTGAAACTCGTCAAATCATGGTTTTTTGTTTTTTTAACAATATAAAAACGTGTATATTGTTTCAAGGCCACACTAAGGAAAATAATACTTGCACAACTAAAATGACTTATACTTTTTGTGTACAAAAAGCATGAAATACTTAATTGCTAAAAAAAACGGAAATAATCATACAAAATATAATTCTCCACAGATGCAAACGTGGAATTCTCCTCCTTGCATTACCCAAGGATTCATTTCTTGTTTTAATTTTTTCCGCTTTTAGCATTTCCTACTGTACTAAAAAAATAATGTTTTACATTCGTAATAAAATTTGATTTTAATGGTTATGTACTGTATGTAAATAAATTTGGTGAACTTGATTTAATTCTTTTAAACGACCGTACAATTACAAATCTTCGACAAGTTAGGTTTGGTGGCTTGATAAGAGACCAACCAAGGCCTTTTTAAAAGGTTTCTTTGGCAGTGTCAGCGTTTCTAATATACTCAATGTAGAAATCATGGAGTGGTATATAAGACGGTGGTTTCCAATTCGGTTCCAAGTGTGTAAATAATTAATTGATCAATATCTATGATCTATGGGTACATAATTAATTGATCAATTACCATGTCAAAATAAAGATAGCAGCCAAAATGTGTTGGTTTGAGTAAGAGGTACTCGATCAGATTACTTAAGCATAAGGTAATTTTGAGTTAGATCCTAATATTCATGTCTTGTTGGAAAGGGCTTCATTTTAGTGCCAGACCTTATCTCTCACCTATCAGATAGGATCACAAATCCTGAAGAAAGAAAAAAAAAACGACTTGTGCATTCTTTACAAATCCTGAAAAAAGTAACATGTTTGAGAAACAAAATCATAGTTAATGCTGATTAGTTTACCAATAATCTTTACAAGCGTATTCACCGTCCTTAAAATGATGAAACCTGTTTCTGTCTCTGACAATAATTTCCTTATTAAAAATTTTGGATATCAGTTTTGCTACATTATGGCAATCCCAGCAAATCCTCAGGTTCATAACAACCCTAAAGGGAACACCCTTCAAACTAATTAGCCAAAAGGCAATGGCTACCTTCTCACTATGTTTACTCAAAGCATCCTCCTTCTCCTCTTCAATATCAAAAAGCAGTGTTAGTGTTAACCACATTCCCGTCTAGTCTAAGACACTTGGATATCTCTTCCAGCTTCAATTCAATTTCACCATATCTTGGGTGAGACTTGTCCCCAACAATGAACTCATGAACTTCACCATCAACTTCTATGACACTACAACCAGGGAGCATCGATTTAAGGACATAAGCACAATCGTTCTTGTCTTCTAGTTCCACTATGTTTCTCTTTGAAAGCTCACCCGAGTTCTTTGTTTTAATACATTCTACAAGCATGAAGCAAAGCACTCCATGCACCAACATAGGCTTCATAGGCATGCTATTGATGAAGTTCAAAGCTTCCTCAAGATGCCCTGCTCTACTATACATATCAACCATTAAGCCATAATGCTTAAGTCGAGGGTCAATCCCATAAACGTTCATCATCGAGTCAAAATGCTTTCGACCTTTCTCCATCAACCCCACCACATTGCACCCTTTCAAGACAGAAATGAAGGTGACCCCATTTGGCTGAACACCCTCTCGTTTTATATCATAAAAAAGATCCAAACTCTCTTGACCAAAACCATTCATGGCCAAACCACCAATGGCACTCTCCAAGTATAAACATTTCTTTCCTTCATTCCCCAAAAAACCTCCATTGCCTTATCAACGTTCCCACATTTAGCATACATTGTTGGATCGAGTGGCTTCAGAATAATTAAGAAGGGGGGTTGAATTAATTATTCCTAAACCTTTACTAATTTAAAAATTTACTCTTCTAAGGCTTTTACTATGTTGTTAAGTGAATAAGGAGTAGAAGAGAAACTTAACCAAAAGTAAAAGCGGAAATTAAAATGCACAGCGAAAAGTAAAAGAGTAGGAAAGAAGGAGACAAACACACAAGAGTTTTTATACTGGTTCGGCAACAACCCGTGCCTACATCCAATCCCCAAGCGACCTACGGTCCTTGAGATTTCTTTCAACCTTGTAAAAATCCTTTTACAAGCAAAGATCCACGAGGGATGTATCCTCCCTTGTTCTCTTTGAACCTAGTGGATGTACCCTCCACTAGAACTGATCCACAAGAGATGTACCCTATCTTGTTCTCAGTCAAACCCAAGTAGATGTACCCTCTACTTGTACCACAAAGGATGTACCCTCCAATGTGTTAGGACAAAGATCTCAGGCGGTTAAACCTTTGATACTTTGTGAATGGGGATACAAAAGAATTCTCAGGCGGTTAGTCCTTTGAAAACTTTTGTATAAGGGAAAGGGAAGAATCAAAAGAATTCTCAGACTGTGTCGTTTTGAATTCTTTGACAAGGGAGAAGGGAGACACAAAAGAATTCAGGTGGTTAGTCCTTTGTTCTTTTGGAAAAGGGAGAAGAGAGACCCAAAAAGAATTCAGGCGGTTAGTCCTTGACGAATTCTTTTTGGCAAAGGGAGAAGAGATGAAAAAGAATGAATAACACAAGTTTTCAAGATTTAGAAAACCAGAAAACTTTTGGAAAGCTTTTGGCACAAAGAAGAAGAATAAGAAGTTCAAAGAGATTCAAGGCTTGTAAAGGATTGTATAAGATTGATTGGATTGATAGAAAGATTGATTGGATTGTTTTTAAAATGCAAAACAAAGTCTTGCTTTTATAGACTCTTCATGTCTGGTCAAGAGAACCATTTAGAAGAGTTATGACTTTTAGAAAAACTTAAAACCAATTTGAAAAAGTAAAAAAAAAAACCATTTGAAGAGTTACATCTTTTGATTTATTCAGAAACAATCACTCGTAATCGATTACCAAATCAGTGTAATCGATTACACAAAGCTTTTATGTGAAAGGATGTGACTCTTCACATTTGAATTTGAATTTCAACGTTCAAAGGCGCTGGTAATCGATTACCAAAACATTGTAATCGATTACAACTTTTTGAAATCAATTGGAACGTTGTAAATTCATTTGAAAACTTTTTCAAATCCATTTTGCTACTGGTAATCGATTACAATAATCTGGTAATCTATTACCAGAGAGTAAAAACTCTTTGGTAAACATGTTTTGAGAAAAATCCATGTACTACTCAGTTTTTGAAAAAACCTTTTCATACTTATCTTGATTAAGCCTTCTCTTGATTCTTGAATCTTGAGTCTTGAATTTTGATCTTGATTCTTGAAAGCTTGATCCTTGAATCTTGATTCTTGAAATCAACTTTCCTCTTGAATCTTGAAGTGTTATTGATTCTATCTTGAACATCTTGAACTCATTCTTTGATTGACCTTTGAGCTTTTTGTCATCACCTTTGTCATCATCTTTGCTATCATCAAAACATCTTTGAATCAATTTTGATTCATCATGAAGCTTTGCTTCTACATACATGTCACCAAGTGCAACTCCCAGTGTCACCATCATCCTAATCTTGTACCTCTCCACATAAGCATGAACCCATCTTTCATGATCCAACGCCCCCAACTGAGTACACGTAGACAAAACCAAAACCATGGACACCTCATTCAACTTCACACCCTCCATCTACATCAAATGGAACATATCCAACACCTCCCTTGACCTCCCATATTGTGCATACCCTGTGATCATCGCGTTCCATGCAACTGATCTCTCTTTGGCATTTCATCAAACATCTTCCTAGCAAAGTCAATGTTGCCACAGTTAGCACAAGCATGTAGTATGGGCATTTGAACTGAACAACCCAATTCAGCATACATGAAAACCCACTGCCCCATGAACCCACAAGCCTGTCATGTGAGCCTAGAGCTAGGCGCACGTGCGGACCAGGAAGGCAATGTAATACTCAGTTTATAAAAATAACCGTAAGGGGTTAAAAATAAAAAGGGTGGTTAGAATTTAAGCGGGTCCCATTGCTTTCATTTGTATAAATAGCAGTATCCTATTGTAATCAGATTAATTCATAAAAAATTAATAACACTTAGTCCCTTGGGACTGTTCTTCCTCGTGTGAGTTCCACGAGTGAGTTTTCCTTCTTCCTCTGTATTCTGAGTTCTTGTGTGAGGTCTTGGTTCTATGTTCTCAGAGTAGTAAGGAATCATATAGGTTGATAATCTTCAACCTAACAAGTGGTATTAGTTGACAGGTAAGGATGGGAGGCAATACAACCAATAAGGATTTGGAGCATCGGATTGAAGGTCTAGAAAAGATCTTGGAGAAATCATAGCGAGACAACTACAAGATTCATCAAGAAACTCAAGCGGCCATTGCAGAATCAGAAAAAAAAAAAAAACATCAGTTGACGATGGATTCTATGAATTCCATGATGGAGAAACTCTTCAAACAAGTTCAGTTGTTGGGTGCCAAATCAAATTCAAAAGAAGAAGAATAGGTGGGCAGTGAGGCAGGTTCCGGCAAGATTTTGGACAGAGCACAGATTATGTTCCCTACTTTTGATGGCATGAATTATCGCAAATGGAGAGCCAAAGCTGAACAGTTCTTTGAATTGGAGAATACACCACAAGCTCAATGGGGAAAGCTTTTGTTATTGTCAATGGAAGGGAAAACATTTGTTTTGCAAAGGCATTACAAGACTCATAACAGCAATAAGATGAAATGTTGGCAGCAGATTCTTCAGGATGTGGCTTCAAGATTTGACATGGGGAATTATGATGATCCCATATCAGAATTATCTAAACTACACCAAGAAGGTACCTTGCTTGATTATTTTGAAAAGTTTGATCAATTATTAGCTAGGGTAGATGTTACTGAAGAAATGGCTATTAGCTTTTTCTTGGGAGGCTTACATGCTTCATTAGAAAAATCAGTCCGTATTCATAACCCTAGGTTTCTACAAGATGCAATGCGATTAGCTAGATTGCAAGATGAGGTCCTACAAGAATTAGAAAGGAAATTGGCAGGTACAAAGCAGAAGCAATTTGAGGGTGCCAAAAGCTATTACAGAAGCTGGAATTCTACAATAGTCAACTCAAGACCATCACCAATCACCAATACACAAAGTCTATCAGCTCAGTCTTCTACAAATCCATCTACAAAGGAAATGTCTACAACAAAACCTTTTTCAAACAACAGAAGAGAAATGAATGCCAGGATAGCAAAAGGTCTCTACAGATTTTGTGGTAAGCCATGGGATAAGAATCACAAAGAAAAATGTGTCGTTTGGGGGAAATTAAGTGCCATATTTGTTGCTCAGGGTGAGGCATCAGAAGATTCTGAAGAAGAGGAAGAACAAGAGAACATTATAGCCTTAGGAAAAGAACTGTTAGCCACTGATGCAGTTCAAATTTCACTAAATGCCCTTAAAGGGATAGCTGGTGGCTAGACCTTACAGTCGAAAGGAATTATTAACAATACAGAGTTACCATTCTTAATGGACACTAGAAGTACACATAATTTTGTGAGTGATAGATGGATGAAGAAATTAGGATTAACAACTCAGTGTATCAAAGAATTTCTTGTGGTGGTAGCTAGTGATAAACCAGTAATTATAGACAAGAAGTGTGAGCAATTGAGTTACAAATTTAAAGACCATGAATTTGTTGGGGATTTTTTGGTGTTACCTGGATCTCATTTTGGGGTAATTCTTGGAATGCAGTGGCTGAAAACACTTGGAGAAATAAGGTAGAACTGCAAATCTCTTACTATGGAATTTGAACATGCTGGGAAAACAGTGAAGCTCATGGGAGAACAACAATGTCGACAGCACCAAGGATCGTCTATAACTATGAATTGCATTTTACCAGAAGCTATGTTGTTATTTATTTCGATTCTTGAGACCCAACAGGAGACTTCACATCCGAAAACAACGCTGATAGAACAACAGCAGCAAGACTTAACTGAAATATTATTGCAAATTGAAGATCTATTCAGAATTGCTACTCAGTTTCCTCCTTAGGGGAAATATGATCATTAGATTCATTTGACAAACAATACCCCCTTATCTTCTAAACCATACAGATATCCACATGCCCAAAAGACAGAAATTGAAAAGATGGTGCAAGAGCTGCTACAAACAAGATTTATCAGAGAGAGTGGGAGTGCATTTGCATGACCAGTGGTGCTCATCAAGAAGAAGGATGGAGGGTGGAGGCTTTGCATCGACTATAGGAAGTTAAATTCAGTCACAATTAAAAATAAATTTCCTAGTCCATTGATTGAAGACTTACTGGATAAGTTGGAAGGTGCCTCTTATTTTTCTAAGTTGGATTTGAGGAGTGGTTATAATCAAATTCGAATGTGGGAGCCTGGCATTCTTAAAACTGCATTTAGGACTCATAATGGACACTATGAGTGGGTGGTTCTTCCATTTGGATTAACCAATGCACCAGCTACCTTCCAGAATTTGATGAATGATGTTTTTCGGCCTCATTTAAGGAATTTCATCTTAGTCTTCTTTGATGATATTTTGATTTATTTGAAAACTTGGAGGGAGCACATGGAGCATCTTTCCTTGGCCTTGAAACTCTTAAGAGTAACACATTGGTTCTGAACAGAAAAAAAATGTAGCTTCGCTAAATGTCAAGTTGAATACTTGGGCCATGTAATTTCCAAGTTCGGAGTAGCTCCTGATGCAGACAAGATAGAAGCAGTCTAGTAGTGGCCAAGACCGACAACAATCAAACAACTGAAAGGGTTTTTGGGTCTATCGGGATATTATAGAAGGTTTATCATGAATTATGGTAAGCTAGCACAACCTCTAGCATCACTTCTTAAGAAGGAAGCATCATTTCAGTGGAATGAAGCAGTTGTGGAAGCATTTACTGCATTAAAAATGGCATTAACAAGGGCTCTAGTGCTAGCTCTACCTAATTTTGCTGAACAGTTTGTAATTGAAATTGATGCTTCAGGTTCAGCTATAAGGGCAATTTTGATGCAAAGACGTCATCCTATCGTGTATATAAGCAAGGCAATGGGGAAGAAATATCAGATGTTATCCGCTTATGAAAAGGAGTTTTATGCTATTTTATTTGTAGTGCGGAAGTGGCAACATTATTTTCTCGGCAATCATTTTATCATCAAGACAGATTAGAATGCTTTAAAGCATCTATTGGAACAGCCACCAACATCCTTGATGCAGAATTGGGGCTTAGAAAAACTGATGGGGCTGCAATTCACAATTGAATATAAGAAAGGCAGACAAAACATAGTTGCAGATGTGTTGTCAAGGAAGTGTACAAATGGAAGCGTTGCTGCAATTTACCAGATAGGATCAGATTTACTACAAACATTGAAAGACACTTACAATGAAGATACTAAAATACAAAAAATAATTGATAAGATCCAACTATTACAACAACCCTATAAGCAGTATGAGTGGCAAGGAGAGGTGTTGAAGAGGAAATGAAGGATAGTAGTAGGGCAACATCAGGAGGTGAGAAACAAGTTGCTTACTTATTTCCATGAATTTGTCCTTGGTTGTCACTCGGGAGCATCACATACATATAAGAGGTTGAAGCAAATTTTCTATTGGAAAAGGATGCAACAAGAGGTTAAGGATTGGGTGCACAAGTGTACAGTTTGCCAAAGGAATAAACCTGTTTTGACTAAGCCAGCTGGTTTGTTACAACCACTTCTTGTCCCTACCCATGCTTGGCAATGCTTAGCCATGGATTTTATTGTGGGCTTGCCAAAATCTAATGGAAAGAAAATCATTCTGGTGATAGTTGATAGGTACACCAAATATGCTCATTTTGTAGCATTACGGCATCCAATCAATGCTGCTAAGATCGCTCAGGTATTCATTGATACAATAGTGAAGTTGCATGAATGGCCCAGTGAGATAGTGTCAGATAGGGACCCAATTTTTATGAGTAAATTTTGGTCAGAACTCTTCAAGTTGCATGGAGTCAAATTGCTAAAGTCCACTGCATTCCATCCATAAACTGATGGGCAGTCAGAGGCTTTAAACAAAGTATTAGAAGGATATCTTAGGTGTGCAACAAGAGAGATGCCCTCTAAGTGGAGTGAATTCTTAAGTTATGCTGAATTTTGGTACAACACTAAGTTTCATTCAGCAACAGAAATGACCCCGTTTGAAGCTTTATATGGTTACAAACCAATCAACAACAATCCCTTGATGGCAGGTGATACAACAGTTGAAGCAGTAGACTACACCATCAGGACTCGAGAGGAAATTGCAACAATTTTACACAAGAATCTCAGGAAAGCACAGGAGAGGATGCAGTTGTATGCTAACAAGAATAGGACAAACAAAGAATTTGCAGTGGGAGATTGGGTATATTTGAAGTTACATCCATTTAAACAACAGTCAATACCTAACTCAGCGTTTCACAAATTAGTTGCACGATTTTATGGTCCTTACAGAATTGTAGAGAGAGTGGGGAAGGTGGCATACAAGCTAGACTTACCAGCTCAAGCTCGCATACATAATGTATTCCACATTTCCTTGCTGAAAAGACATCATGGAGATTATCCAGTTTCTACAGCACTGCCAAGTTTTGATAGCAATGATCAATTGGAGCTGAAGCCAATTGACATTTTAGCTAGAAGAATAAAGAAAAGAGGCAACAGGCCAGTTATAGAAGTGCTAATACATTGGCAACATACGATACCAGAAGAAGCTACATGGCATGAGGTGCACAAGTTGAAGCAACAATTTCCTCAAGTGGACTAGGACTCTTTATTAACGAGGCCAGTGGATGAAAGGGCCTTGGGGGCAAGGCCTTTAGATGGAGGGGAAATTGTAATACTTAGTTTATAAAAATAACCGTAAGGGGTTAATAATAAAAAGGGTGGTTAGAATTTAAGCAGGTCCCATTGCTTTCATTTGTATAAATAGCAGTATCCTATTGTAATAAGATTAATTCAAAAAAATTAATAACACTTAGTCCCTTGGGACTATTCTTCCTCGTGTGAGTTCCACGAGTGAGTTTTCCTTCTTCCTCTGTATTCTGAGTTCTTGTGTGTGGTCTTGGTTCTATGTTATGAGAGTAGTAAGGAATCATAGGTTGATAATCTTCAACCTAACAGACGAAGGTGTAGTTGTCAGGGGAGAGGTTGTTGTTGTTGGAGTGGAGAATATTGGTATAAAAATGAAGCCTTTTGGAATAGGCCTTGATCATGGAGTTGAAGGTGAAGAGGGTGGGGTTGTTATTGTGGTGGAGGATCTTGGTGGCATAGTGAATATTGGTTGTGTTAAGGGCAATGGAGGCAACAAATTGGCCATGGAAGTGGGGGTTGTTAAGAATGCCCTTAACAACCAATTGGGCATGTATTTGCTTCACCTCTTTCAATGTTGTGCATGGATTTAGTAGAAAAATGGTGGGGTGCTTTGCAATCCTTGTAAGGACTTCATGTTATTTTGCTACATGAAGTTATTGCAATGAAATAACTTTGTTCTGTCTAATCTTAATATTGGTGTTATTTTTATTAATTGCTATTTCGAGAATTGTTCTTATACTATTCTTAGAATACATACATATATCTTTTAAGGTTGAATTTTTGGATAATACTTGAGTCCTATTCTTGATCAAAATTATTTTTAGTCAGATTTTTTTTTATCTTTTAACCGAACTTAGATTAGTTAGGATCCTTTTTTCCTAATGAACCGAAGGATTAAAATAAAAAAAAATGAATTATTTATGAAATATTATTAATTTTGTGTGTTATGGATCATGTTTTTACATGTGATTTGTTGAGATAGGAACTTCTCAATGCTACAATCATGTCTTTATATTTTATTTTATTTTTTGGTTTTTGATTGTTGTCTTTATAGAACTTTTTTTTAAGAAATGTCTTGTAGAACTTTATACTTTATAGTAAGAGAAGATAATAAACTAAAGGTTTAATAATGTTTTTGATCTTTAATAAATATCTGATTTTTGTGTTTGTTTCTTAAAAAAAAATTGTTTTACATCGAGTCCCTAATAAAATAACACTTTTATTTTTTATCATTGATATCTTGTTTTAGTTCCTGACAAATTAAAAAATTTAGTATTTGTTTCCTAATAAACTATCAAATTTTGTTTTAGTCTATATTAATAACAAATGAGAAATATTTATCATGGAGCAAACACAAAAATTACTAATTTATTAGGGGCTAAAAAAATAAGTATCAAGGAACAAAAACAAAATTGTTGTTTTATTAGAGATTCATAGCAAAAAAAAATTATTAGAGGGAAAATATAAAATTGGATATTTATTAAAGATCAAAAATATATTGAAGCCTAAATTGAATATATATTATCATCGCATAAATGATCATTTTGAGTTTTCATCTCAATGTACAAAGAAATGAGAATTTAATTCTTAAAAAATTGATTTAATTCATGTGCAAAATTCCATCCTATTAAATTTGTAAGATGATTTTGTCATTTACTTGTAATGTTTTTTGCATTTGTAAGAGCCAATGTTTCATTAAGTTATACACAATGTAATTATCACACTTTTTGCATATCCTAATATTAAATAAGAATTTTTGTTCTATCAAATACTAAATTGTCATAATTTACGTATTCATGTACCAAAATAGTCATTTATCCAATAACCATTCTTTATGTAATATATATTCATATTTTTAATTTTTGTAAAAAAATATTAATAATTTTAATAATACTTCATCACTATGTGTCTCGTGAAAATTAACAAAGGCTGTAATAACATCATACCACCTAATTAGGATTTATTATTTTTTAGTCCTTGAACTTTTTAAATTTTTTATTTTTAGTTCCTGAACTTGTCTAATTGATTTTTAGTCCAATTTTTTTTTCATTCTTACTTTTAGTCCCTTAAAAAGATTATAAGTAAGGATGAAAAAAAAAGGTTGAATGACTAAAAGTAAGAATGAAAAAAAAAAAGTTAAAGAGCTAAAAATAGACTTGAAAAGTTTAAGGACTAAAAATAAAAAGTTTAAAAGTTTAAGGACTAAAAAGATAGTTTACCACCTAACTATTTCTCATCATAGTGGAACTTAGAGAAAATTTAGCTCAAAATGGTCAAATAATCGGTTACAAGAATCAATTAATCATATTTTTTAAAATATGTTTAGTTTCTATAAAATAAGAGAGATTTTACCTATAAATTTATTCTATTTTTTATCATTCTAATATTTTGAAATTGTTATTAGTAGTTCTTGTAAAATGAGCAAATCATCTTACAAAATATTTTTCTTTGAGTTTCATCTTTCCAAAAATTTTGGTTCCTAACATTCATTTTAGAGGTCTTCAAAAAGATTTTTAGAAGTATCACACATCGACATTGTATCATAGACACCCGTGAAAAAAAGTTCTTTTTTCTCTTTTTATTCACTAGTTATTATATTTAAAAAGAATAGTGTTTTTGTTTTATTCTCTAGACATTAAAATTATACTTAAATAATCTTTTGTCCCTATGAACTAAAGGGGTTTTGAATCCTTTAAAATTTTTTGTTTTGAATTTAGTCATTTAATTTTTTTTGTTTTGGTTCTTGTTTTTAAGTAGCAATGTTTCTATAAAAAAAAATAACAATGTTATTTGATTATGTAATAATGATTTTGGTAATTTATTGACTTGTCGAGTTATCAATGAGTTTAACATGACAGTTATATGTGATTTATTTTTTATATTAAAATTCTCATATATTTAAAATAATTGATGGCACAAGACTAGTTGATAATGAATTTAAAAATATAATTTACAAAAAAATTTGCATGTGACTGTTAAGGTAACTTGATGATGTGCCAAGTTAATGGATTATTCATGTCATTTCTATGTCATCAATTATTGTTGTTGTTTGATAACAAAGATTAAAATAAAAATTTAAATATGTAAAGGACTAAAACAAACAGTCAAAAAAACTTTACATGACTAAAATTAAAAATACCCTATTTTATAGTAACCAAAAGACTAAATTTAAGTCTTAAAATTTTTAGGTTTAAATATATTTTAAGTTATTCTAAGTTTACGTTTTTTTAATTTTAGTCCCTATAAGTTTTTTTTGTTTTTTTTTAGTCTTTGTAAAATTACTTTTTTTAGTTTTGGTTCCTGTAAACTGATGTATTTTTAATTTTAGTCTGTTTAGGATTCAATATTTTTTTCGTTTTTGGACCCATAAGTGTATGCTTATAGGAATCAAAATGGGAAATACATAGACTTACAACGCTAAAAATAAACAAAAAATCTTACAAGACCAAAATAAAAAAATAAAAAAAAAACACTTACAAAAGTTAAAAAAAAAACCTACCGGTATTAAAATTAAAAAACATGAACTTTCATATTCTAAAATATATATTTAAGCCAGATTATTATGTGCAAAGTTGCCTGCAGTTATGGCTGGGATGAAAATAATTGATTTAGGGCGTGCCATGGGTTGGCTTCTTGGAATCTGAACTGTGGAAATGGGCAGGTCCATCTTACAAACTGTTTGAAATGTAGGTAAAGTTGACCCAATTCTTAATTATATAGAGCCGCATCACAATAATTATAAAATTGTATATAACCTATTAAATGTTAAGCAGTGGATACCTAAAGTAAATTTCTTTTATTAAAGAAAAGAATTATTGAATCTACATATCATGGATCCTTCTTGACAATATTATAAATTAGGTTTAAATATATTTTTTATACATGTAAGTTTGTGTGTTTTTTAATTTCGACCATTGTATTTTTTTTTATTCATTTTTAGTTTCTATAAATGTGTGCCTTTTTAATTTTGGTCCTTATAAGATATCTTGTTTATTTTTAGTCTTTATAAGTTTACATTTTTCTAATTTTGGTCTTGCAAATGCAAAGGGACTAAAAATGAAAAAAAAAAAGAAATCTTAAAAGGATTGGACTAAAATTGAAAAATGTCAAAACATACAAGGATTAAAAATAAAAATAAAAACTTATAGAAATCAAAATTAGAAAAGCGTAACTACCAGGAATTAAAAATGAATAAAAAATTTATAGAGATCTAAATTAAAAAAAATATATATAAATTTGTGGGAGTAAAAACATAGTTAAGCCTATAAATTAAGACCTATTGAATTTCCAATACCAAGAATTAGTCAGTTCAATAGCCAAAGGCAGGAAGGTTGAGGAAAAACTATATATGGATCTAATCATTAAACAAAAATTGAAGATTAATGCGATCTATTTTAACACTTGATATATGATAGACTTTCATGTTGTATGATCCATGAAATAAACCTTAATAGAAAAAAGACTTAAAGGGGCTTTATTCTTATACATTAATAAATTAATTACAATAAAGCACGTAAAAGGAAGAAAAAAATCTATAGAATTGGTATAGTGATGTAAGGCTCCATTGTGTTCACATGTGGAAGAACAATCTATTTAGCGGAAGAATTTGTGTTCGATTCTCATCGTGTGCAAAATTTTCTTGGACTAGTGACAACCATGCATCACATGCAGGACTAGTCTCTGATATGGTCGATTGAGGGACACCCATGGTCTTTCTACCAAAAAAAAGATATCATTAAACTTTTTTATATAAGAACAAGTGAATTCATTAGTAGAACAAATGATGACTAAGTTTTAAACAAATCAAATTCATTTAATTTTTCTAGGCCTTTAGGACAGCCTTAGCCCCCACGTATTCACCACCAAAAGATTATCATACTCCAAACAGAAGCATGTCTTTGTTGTTTTTCTTGTTTTTACATAATGGGAGTTGCCATTCTCCCAAATAGGTTTTACTATTGGTCCCTACAATCCCTCAAAATTCCAAGATTACCCCACCCTGAAAAGCATTAGGCATCGTGATTTCCTTACACAAAAAGCGGTGCAAAATTTTTGCACAACAGTTGTTGTGTAAATTTTTTGCACCCCCTTTTGTGCAGTGAAATCATGATACCATAATGTTTTTTTTGTGTGGAAAAAAATACACAACAGAATCGTGATTTCGTTGTGCAAGGGGGTTAAAACATGACAATACTATGAAAGTGTGATTTCGTTGTAAGATGTGTAACGAAATCATACTTCCATTTTGATTTTTTCCTGGAAAAAAGAAATGTACAACGGAATCACACTTTCGTGGTACACATGTATTGCATACAATTTCATAAAAATGTCAACTATGTATTGAGGCTCACATCCATAAAAATAATGGAATAACATTTTCCATGAACAAAATGTCTACTACATATTTTAAGAAAGGTCTACTACATATTTCAATACTTAGAAATGTCTACTACACGTTGAGATCATCTAACTGATTGAAATTGTATTGAGTTAAAAGCTTGTATGCATTGATTGTAAGGCCTTTGCCATGAGCAGACTTTGGGTGTGAAGTAGGTTCTCCATTGTGGTACAATAGGAGGAAAAGGACAATGATCCTTTTAAAAAAAGCTTCATTGTCATATATAAATACAAAAGACGAAATTAGTGGAAAAAAATAAATATTAGCTAATAAAGGTAAATGGTATTTTAGTAGATATTATGTACCTGCACAAAGTGATTTCCATCGACAAGTCTAAAGGAAATGAGACGAGGTTGTGCTGGCACGGGACATGCTATGTTGCACCAATCATGATTCCATTGTGTGAAATTTCATAACAGAATCATGATTCCATTTGACCACGAAAATGAAAAAAAAAATGGCAGTGTAAGTGCAAAGAAGGGAGAGTAGGAACAAAGGGAAAGATAAAAGAGGAAGAATGAATAAAGAAAGGGAAATAGGGAGAAGAGAATGAAGATAGGGGAGGTGGGATGGTAATGGCTCTTGGCTGATAGGGGTCAAGAACAATTTTATTAGGGCCAATAATAACCTCCTTACATAATTTAGAATACATTGTTTCATTCCATAGAATGTTACCAAGCCCCTCTAGCAGATGGATCTCAGAGTACATGGGCCAATTGCTTGCACTGGGGTCATCAATTCACCAGAGCTATTGCCACTACCAAAAATGTTATTGACACTACCAAAACATTTGAAATTACTTGATTATCCTTAGTTCCATTTCCCCACATCCCTCCCCTTCCATTTTCTACGTTCAACCACAATCCCTACCTTAACTTTCCATTTCCATTTTCTTACCCCAAATAGCTCAACCTTCATTGATGTCACTATTGTCCTTTGCAGTTGTTGTTGCCACTGTCGTTGTCCTTTCATTTTTCAGATCTGATATGAGAAAGGCAGAGAGAGATTGATGCCTCCACCATGAACTCCACTCGAGTTGCGCAGGCGGCTATGGCTATGCCTTTGCCTTTGAGTCAAATCGCATCACGTCGGCCAACCCCACCCAAGGCAAAGATCGCGTCATGTTGCACTCTAAATGGCAAAGATTTGTGTGACGCTGGCTACCCCCCAAATGCATCTTTCTTAAATCGATTCTTCATTGCATTATGGTTAATGTGTTTGGCAGAGACACAAAACATTGTTGTTCCATGCTTATTTGTGGTTGTATTACTTCTGAATTTTTATGTGTTGGTCCAATTTTTTGTGTTGCTTCTCCAAGCCTCTATCTTAGTTATTTGTGGCTAGATTTTTTGCTTTGATGATCAAATTTTATGACAAATTTTTATGTGATCCTCCTCCAAACTATCTTAATTATTCGTGATTGAGTTTCTAGAATTAACTTACAAGATTTAGGGTGTCTATCGTGTATCCTTATCAATAGAAATGCAGTTTCGTTTTATTTTATATCATATTGGGGTGTAAAAAAATGTAACGGAAACACAATTATGTGAATATTCAATAAAACAGAATCATGTTTTCGGTACATTTTTTCTTCACCCCCTTTATTATAATGGGAACACCTTATTTTACACTCCCTTTATATTGAATATCATAATTGTGTTTTCATTACATCTTATTTTACACTCCCTTTATTACAACAATGGAAATATGATTCTGTAGTAAATTTTTTCGCACCCCACACAATGCAAAGGAAATATGATTTGTTGTATATTTATACAGCAAAAACATGTTTATGTGGGAAGAGTATTTTTGGAATAACCAAAAAATCTACCAAGTAGGTAGTGCCAATAGCAATACCAATAGTAACTCCCTTAATTCACTAGCATGCTATTGACAGTGAGATGCACCGGCATACCCTATTTGATGTAGATCGGACCCTTGCAATGAAGTCCCAAAACGT
Organism: Glycine max; assembly: GCF_000004515.6. Taxonomy (NCBI): domain Eukaryota; kingdom Viridiplantae; phylum Streptophyta; class Magnoliopsida; order Fabales; family Fabaceae; genus Glycine; species Glycine max. The sequence continues at coordinate 16,698,741 of NC_038254.2, forward strand.
GAACAATGGAATATGCTACCCAATAATTTAGAATGGCATTGCAAAAGTGGTTAAGAGAGGAATTACAACTAGCTAGCATGAAAGTAGCAAGTCATAGCAGGCAAGCCACAAAGTCATGCCACAAATCGGTTTTGAAAAATTTCAAGTTATAGCTATGTCTGCTTTTGGGTAATTAGGTACCGAGTCCTATATTTTTTTAAGATAATAAAATGCACACAATAGACAATTAGACATTAAGAAGTTGCACATTCCAAGCCAACACCATGGGTATATATATGATGGTAAAATGGTAAACGTATATGCATATTTTGGATCAATTCAGCCTCACTTTTAATTGAGTCAGATAATGGTAAACGTATATGCATATTTGGGATCAATTCAGCCTCACTTTTAATTGTGTCAGATAAAAATAATTGCTCATGAGAGTTTCACTTTCACCTTGTACTTGAACTATCAACGTATATTAAATTAAAAGAAACTAATAAATAATTAGTTAGCTAGAGATTATAATATACAATCATAGGCTAAATTAACTTAAACACATATAGCTTTTGTTTCCTGTTTCTAATCTTAGTACACTTATGCTAGAGTTCGAATGCAATTAATAATATTTCTTTGCGTATCCAAAAAAGAAAAAAAAAATACACAGACAAGGGTCCTATTAATTAATTAAATTAATAAATCCAGAGTGGAAAATTTGTATAATAAAATACTTTCAAGATTGTTCAATTATTCTGCACGTAGCCATTCTTTCACACAATTTTCAATTAGTTCCTTATTTTTTTTTAATTAAATCCTTGAACTTATATTTTTTGAATCGGATCCTTTTGTTTAATTACCTTTATAGGAAAATTAACAACAATCACATAATTAAAAAGAAATTGATGCTTCTAAAAGGTATTGTAAGCACAACTAACTCAAATTGAGTCAATTGATTTAGTTGTTCTTACAACTCTAGAAGTATCATGCCATTATATTTAGATGTTTGTAATTAATTTTTTATAATGACAATTAAGGTAAAATTCAATTAAAAAAATTAAAATAAAGACCCAATTAATTAAAAAATTGAAAGACCTAATTAAAAATGGTATAAAAGTAGGAGCACTTGCGATTCAATTTAACCAAAAATATAGCATTTAATGCTATTATTGTATTTTATTATAATTTCCAATAACAAATAAGGTACTTAGTAGTATAACCCATAAAAAAACAACTCTTAGTTGGTTAAAGTGTGAGTTGTTATAAGTTATATAATACCTGAGTTTGACTCTCCCTTTGAATTAAAAAAAAAAAAAAAACTGATATTAAAGATAAAAATTTATCATTTACGAGTAGAGTTTAAGTTTCTGAACTATATTTAACTCTGAATACTATTCCCTCTGATCTTCAAGTAAAGGCAAAGCATGATAAAGAGAGTCCAATTCAGCACGTCATTTTCATTTTTTTTTTTAAAAGTACCAAACTCTTAAAATCACCAAGAACACTTACCAGTCCTGAAATCCGCAGATTGATAAATGCTTTTCGTTTGTTCATATGTGCGGTATACTTTATTCCGCTTTAAACAAGAACTAGCAGACAGAACCATGTGAACAAGATACATGAAACGATCCTTGATTTCATGTGTGTCTTGTCCATTCATTCATTCATTCAACAATGACAGGTCCATGTATGTGTTTATAACATTTTCACTACCTTTGCCTCCAACTTGGAAAATAATGTTTCCATAATTCCACCGATGCAGAATTAAGCATGAAATATATCTGCGTTTTTCTTCATATATAGAAACCAATGGTACATAATATTTGCAAATCTCTGCTACTCACAAGTACGCCAACTCCAACACCATGCATGTAAATCTTAGGAATCTGTCCTAACCACACAAACTCATGAGAGGTCGTGTACTACCATGCATAAAGACAAACACTCCCAACTGTGAGTATTCGCCCAGAAAGAGAAATAATTGAAGAGATTGTTCAGCTTTTCGTGGTACATTTATTCTTGATATTTCTCTTTCACCGCTAATTTTCGCTGTAAAGGGGAAAAAGGATGATGATTCATGATGTAAAGGAAAGGATGAATAAAACTGAACCAAAGATGAATATATACAAGAGTTTCACATGTTGGAATTAATGGCTGATATGCTGCCTGGAAAAAATGATAAGCCTCGATAGTCAACATTGATAGCGACGGATATGTGCATTAATGAGTAATAATATTCCTATATCCTATCGTGCATGGACTTGTTGAATATATAGTTGTGATCGGGTAGAACTACTTATAATAGGTCTGTATAGTGTACAGTAATCCTCTTGATTAACCTCTGTTGCAATTTCAGTTTGTTATTAGTGCTATATATATACCCAATAATATCGAGGTGTCTTCTTCTTCCTTCACTTTTTTTCTTAACAAAAGTATATCTTATTCTTAGGTCGCGGACTAAACATATTGAGTGTGAAGTTTGTAGAATTGGACATCTAAGGAATGATCCCATAACAGCGTGATACTGAGTGACACGATATGCCTAAGAATAATAATTAGGATAGACTTGAATATCATATTAAAATTTGAATCTACACCTAATTTAATCCTACAAAATTTACTTATTTGTTGAGAGTTGCATGGTTAATATGGTAGGTGACCCGCTAATAGATCTAGAAATAAGTTATTATACCATCTCACAATGTAAGTTTAGACATAATTCAACCATATAAAACTTACTTATAAGATGAGAATTATTCCTTATTTATATACTCTCTTTGGACTCATATGTAAGTGTTGGTTCTAGTTATAAATTCTGCTACTCTTAATCTGCACAAGATAAAAAAAACAAGAAAAAACACAGAAAACACAGCAAAGCAATACACAGCAGAGCAAGAACCCAAAGATTTACGTGGTTTGGCAATGTGCCTACATCCACAGGAAAACGCAGCTCATCATCATCACATTGATCATGAAATTACAAGTTCAATACAAGCAGCAGCTAGCTTTGATCTCTCTTGGTTTCTCTTTGAACAAAACCTCTCTCAATCACCTAGCTCATGACCTCCCTTTTGAACTCTCTGATTTTTGCAGTTTTTCAGCTTCCCTATTTTTCAACCACTCTCTAAAAAACCACACACTGCATTACATGATCAAGAATATATATGTACACTCTAGCTATGCTTTGGTGCCAAAACCAATTCAGTTATAATAATTGAAAACAGTTATGACAACACTATTTTAAAGTCTTCTCACTTGTGTCATTTGTGATTTTGAGTCACACACTATAAATCTCCACCTTGACTCTAAATCAGCAAGTGTCTACCTTGTGATTCAAGGCTGCACTTCTACCAATATGCTTTAGGCATCTTCAAAATTTATCAAATCCAAGCAGTGCTTGAACTTGACACTAGAGAGGGACTTTGTGAACATATCAGCCGAGTTTTCTTCTGTTGAAACCTTCTCCACCTTCACCTTCTCAGATTCAATCACATCTCTGATGAAGTGTAGTTTCACATCTATGTGCTTTGTCCTCTCATGGTACATTTGGTGATTTGCTAAGTGAATGGCACTTTGACTGTCACAATGAATTGTGACACAAGTTTGTGCTATTCCAAGTTCATTAATCATACCTTTAAGCCAGATTGCTTCCTTCACTCCTTCAGCTAAGGCTATGTATTCTGCTTCAGTTGTTGAAAGAGCAACAACTGATTGTTGATTTGCTTTCCAATTGATTGTTGTACCAAACAAAGTAAATACATATCATGTTATAGACTTCCTTGTGTCTACATTTCCTGCAAAATCTGCATCTACATAGCCTGTGACTGCTGCCTCGTGTGCTGTCTTCTTGTACCTTAAACCAGCTTTCAAAGATCCATTTAGATACCTTAGTGTCCACTTCACAACTTCCCAGTGTGCGCTGCCAGGATCTCCCATGAATCTGCTTATAATACTTACAGCATGAGCTAAGTCAGGTCTGATGCAAACCATTCCATACATTATGCTTCCAACACCACTGGCATATGGTGTTTGATTCATTTTAGACCTTTCTTCAGCTGTTTCTGGTGCTTGAATAACAGATAGCTTTGTATGATGACCAAGTGGTGTGCTAACAGGTTTGCTTTGATGCATCCTAAACCTCTCCACCACTTTCTTGAGGTAATTGCTTTGGGATAAGAATAGTTCACCCTTTGCTCTATCCCTATGAATATCAATCCCGAGTATCCTCCTAGCTGACCCTAGATCTTTCATCTCAAATTCTGTGTTCAAGCTTTCTTTGAGTTGCCTAATCTCCTCCTTGTTGGCACTTGCTATGAGGATGTCATCCACATACAAGAGAAGATAAAGAACACACATTTTCCCCTTTTTCAGGATATATACACAGTTGTCATATTTGTTTCTAATGAAGCCATATCTGATCAAGAACTCATCAAATTTCAGGTACCACATTCGAGGACTTTGCTTCAGTCCATACAAATATTTTTTCAGCAAGCACACCTTGTTCTCCCCTTCTTCAAAACCTTCTGGCTGGTTCATGTAAATGGTTTCCTTTAGATTTCCATGGAGAAAAGCTGTTTTAACATCCAGCTGTTCAAGTTCCAAATCATACTGATTTACCAGACCAAGTATGATTCTAAATGAGCAATGCTTCACAACTGGTGAAAAAAATCTCATTGTAATCAATTCCTTCAACCTGTGTAAAGCCTTTTGCTACCAATCTTGCCTTGAATCTAGGCCTTTCTACTCCTGGAATGCCTTCTTTCTTTTTGAAAATCCACTTACATCCAACAGCCTTCTGCTTCTTGGGTTGATCCACAAGTATTCAGGTATTGTTCTTTCTCAAAGATTCCATTTCTTCACTCATTGCCTGAAGCCACAGCTGGCTGCCTTCACTTTCAATTGCTTCCCTCCAGGTCTTAGGTTCTGAATTTTGAATCTCCTCAGCAACACTCAAGGCATAGCAAATAATATCAGCATGACCCTCTTTGGAGGCTTTATCACCCTTTTTTCTCTATCTCTAGTCAATTGATAATTGGACAAGTCATGTTGAGTATCCAGCTATTCATTATCTTCAGCTTCTCCTTGATCAGTGAGATCAATAGCATCTCCACTGCCATGATCTAAAATTTCAGAATGCTGCACCTCAAAATTGGTACTCTTACCACTTGAGCTGTTATCCTTCTGCTCCTTATTTAGCATTGTCATTCTGCTCTCATCAAAGGTTACATCCCTGCTGATGATACATCTTGTCTCACCTGGTTCCAATTTCCACAGCCTGTACCCTTTAACTCCTTCAGGATAGCCAATGAATACACACTTTATAGCCCTTGCATCCAGCTTTACTTGTTTAACATGAGCAAAGGCCAGCGATCCAAACACCTTTAATTCTGAATAATCAGGTGGTTTACCGCTCCAAGCTTCCATTGGTGTCTTGAAATCTAAGGCTGATGAAGGACATCTATTAATCAAATATGCTGCTGTGTTTGCAGCTTCTCCCCAAAAAGTCTTTGGCAGTCCTGCACTTAGAAGCATGCACCTCACTCTTTCCAAAATGGTCCTATTCATTCTTTCTGCCAAACCATTCTGCTGTGGAGTGTGAGGGACTTTTTTGTGCCTTTTGATGCCTATTTTCCTGCAAAACTCATTGAACTGCTCTGAAACAAACTCCAGGCCATTGTCAGTTCTTAAAACTTTTAATTTTGTACCAAGTTGATTTCCAACAAGAGTATGCCATTCTCTGAATTTTTGAAAAGCTTTCGACTTATTTTTCAAAACATACAGTCATACTCTTCTTGAGAAATCATCTATGATGGTGAGAAAGTATGAGCTTCCACCATGAGTTTTCACTCTAGATTGTCCCCATAAATCTGAATGCACATACTCAAAAGGCCTAGATGAAACATGAATACCCGTGCCAAAGCTTATTCTATGGGATTTACCAAGCACACAATGATCACAAAATTCAAGTTTATCTAGTTTATCATCACCTAACAGATTTTGTTTCTCAAGTTCATGTAATCCTCTTTCACTAACATGACCTAATCTCAAATGCCAAAGTTTTGTTTTATCAATCATATTACTAGCTATCGATGCATGTCCTACAATAGTGGAACCTTCAAGAATAAACAAGCCATTACTTTTATTCTTGTTACCCTTATCTATGATTAAAGATCCGTTTGAAATCTTAAGAACACCATTTAAAATTCTAGTTGAATATCCTAGATCATCAAACATGTTTATGGAAATAAGATTTCTTTTGAGTTCTGGAATGTACCTTACATTTTTTCAGTAGATACTCTCTATTATCAAACATCTTCAATCTCACAGTTCCAATGTCTTGTACCTTGCAGGGGTAGTTGTCTCCTAGCAATACAGCTCCTGCTAGTTTCAGTTCCAAGGTTTCAAAATAGTCCTTTCTCGGGCTACTGTGATATGAGGATCCAGAATCCATAATCCATTCTGTTTGTGTTTTGGTATTAGAAGCTACTAAAACACCTGCACTCTCATAACCTTCAGAGGCTTCAACAATGTCAGCAGAGTCCAAAGATCCTTTCTTGATCTTGTCTGGGCAATCTTTCTTGAAATGACCAGTTTTGTGACAATTAAAGCATTTGAACTTTGTTTTCTGGCCATTCTTTGAATCCCTTGACCTTAATCTGGACTTCTTTCCTCTTGTTCCCTTCTTTTCACTCCTTCCCCTTAAAATATTCAGGCTTTCACCATTATCCTCAGATTTGGAGGCTTGTTGTTTTTGCATCTCCTTGGTCCTTATTGAGGTTTGGACTTCTTCTAGGGTAATGTCTTGATCTTTGCCATAAAGAATTGCATCCTAGAAATGTTCAAAGGATTTTGGTAAGGAATTCAGAAGCAAGAGAGCTTTATCCTCCTCTTCAAGCTTTACTTCAATATTTTCCAAATCATCAAGAATCTTGTTGAAATCAGCCAATTGTTCAGTGGCTGTTCTTGACTCTGTCATCTTGAAGGTGTACAGTTGTTGCTTCAAGCATAGCCGATTTGCAAGGGACTTTGTCATATACAATGACTCCAATTTCAGCCACATTGAGGTTGCTGTCTTTTCTCTTGCAACTTCTCTTAAAGCTTTATCTCCAAGGCATAGAATGATTGCACTTCTGGCTTTAGCAATCATCTCTGATTTCTCCTTTGAGCTTAGAGATTCAGACATCCTTTCTTCTCCTTTAAGAGCTTCTGCACAACCATGTTGAATCAGGATTGCTTCCATCTTGATTCTCCATAACCCGAGTCATTTTCCCCTGAAAACTTCTCAATATCGTACTTTGTTGTTCCCATCTTTCTTGATCTTGATTCTTGTCCCCACAGACGGCGCCACTTGTTGGTTCTAGTTATAAATTATGCTACTCTTAATCTGCACAAGATAATAAAAAAACAAGAAAAAACACAGAAAACACAGCAAAGCAATACACAGCAGAGCAAGAACCCAAAGATTTACGTGGTTCGGCAATGTGCCTACATCCACGGGAAAACGCAGCTCATCATCATCACATTGATCATGAAATTACAAGTTCAATACAAGCAGCATCTAACTTTGATCTCTCTTGGTTTCTCTTTGAACAAAACCTCTCTCAATCACCTAGCTCACTACCTCCCTTTTGAACTCTCTGATTTCTGCAGTTTTTCAGCTTCCCTATTTTTCAGCCACTCTCTAAAAAACCACACACTGCATTACATGATCAAGAATATATATGTACACTCTAGCTATGCTTTGGTGCCAAAACCAATCCAGTTATAATAACTGAAAATAGTTATAACAACACTATTTTAAAGTCTTCTCACGTGTGCCATTTGTGATTTTGAGTCACACACTATAGTAAGCAAACAAATAATCTTGTATGTTGGACTTAAATATAAACAAATCTAATTAATTTTGTCATATTTAATACTATCATTGGTAAAATACTCTTCCTTTAATTCTAATTATATTTTTAATGACTTATTTTTATTCATGATAGTGAGTTTCAATGAAGAAAATTTTAAAAATAACCTTATTTTTTTTACTTGAAATATAAAAAATTAAATAATGTCAACTAACTTAATTAGTGTGAGATTAATTTTTTTTGTTTATATAAGAGTACAAAAAGAATATTTTATTTGGTCATATCCCTAGTTGATGTAAGAATTTCAATAGTTGGGATGCATAAGTTAAAATATGGATAAGTTAATTTTAACTTTTGCAATTAACTGATTCATTTTGTTTTTTTTTTTAATCTTTTTCTGTTTTAAATATTTATTAAGAAATTTATCAAAAAAACATCATACATTTTAAGTTTGTACAACATTGCTCATAAGATACTATTAGGTATTTGGCATAATAGTTAGGGTTTGTTTGCGCAAAAAACCTAGTAGAAAGCTTATAAATTATCTGGTTATATTTGAAGTGTGTGACAAAATAAAAAAAGAGACATAAAAACATGTTTATATATATATATATATATATATATATATATATATATATATATATATATATATATATATATATATATATATATATATTGAAATAATTATTAAGCGTTACTATAGGAACAAAAGATGGTGGTTGGATGCTAAAGCTCGTAAGGAAAGTTACACGACACATAAGAGGTAGTGGGAGTTATATATGGTGTTATTTATTTATTTATTTTTATCTGTGAGAGGATAGGATAGAATAGAAGAGACATTTAATTAAAAAAATAAGTGTAAACATGAGACAAAAAGTAATAACTTACATGCTATGAACTCAAATGATTACGGTAAGCTATTGAGATACTCCTCAATTTCAAATTAATTTATTTTTAAGATTTTCCACTCAAATTAATCAAAACAATTACTCTAAAGAATGTAGTATTTATTGAAGGCTAATTTTACTAAAAATATCCTTTCTTTCTTTCTATAAATATATTATGAAATATTCTAATAAATAAGAACAAAATTGGCATAGAAGTTTTAGGACCCGTAATATATATATATATATATATATATATATAATATTATGGATAATATAAATAAGATTTACATAAAATATATAATGATATATTATATATATACCAATATAATAAAAATATACAAAATAATAAAAATATATAATAAATACAGGTGAAGATTTCCTCTAAAGTAAAATGATAAAGTATTTGATAAAGTGATAAGATTAATTGGTGGCTCATATAATACTTAAGTTATGGAACCTACCACTCCTGATCTATTTTTTATATACACATTATTTTCATTTCAGTTAAATAAAATATAACCCTGAAGTTCAGCAGAATTCATATAATATAATTAAAGTTTATATATATATATATATATATATATATATATATATATATATAAATGGTAAGAATGAAATAAATTATTTATATTCTCTTTTTCTTTGTGACTATATGTAGTCATACTTTTTTTATATTTTATAACATATATTTTATAAACTTTTATATCAAACAATTTCTTTCCTAGAATTAGATATATAGTTATATACAATATTAATTTTAATTTTTTTAATTAATATTTAAGTTTATCCAAACAAAGATAATTTTAATAAATATTTATAAATCATTATCAAAATAATAAAATTAAAATATACAAATACACATATTTATATATTTTAATTCATACTATTTATTAAAAATAAAATAATTTTCCTCTAATGTTCTTAATTTTATAATTTTTCATATTTTAAGTATATTTATAGATATCCATAAAATAAGCCTGCCATAAACGAACAAAACTTACATCGGTTGCTAATTTGGTAGCGGATGTATTTTTTTCAAGACAGACAATTGTATGAAATATTTAGTGTGGTATTTTGCGACCCACTTAATCAGTGGTTGAAGATATTATAAAAACAATTCCTGATCGACAAATTCAACTGCTAAAGTTATTGTAAAAAATAATATATATAATTCAAAATTGACAAAAGAATCTAAAATTGAAAATTTTAATATAAAAAATATTTCAAATATAGTAATAATTATTATTATTATTATAACAAAAATAATAACATAATATATTCTAAAATATTTTGCTAATTTTTTGATATTATAAATTTTTATATTTCATTTTTAAAAATATTACATAAATATATCCTACAATATAGTTTAGTTTTTTTCATTTAAAAACAAATACAATGAACATATTCGTATCTTATATGATGTAATATGAAATTAAAAATATCAATATTAATTATATAAAAAATTAAATCATTAAAATAAAAATATAAAAAGATCTATGTCAATTATATACAAAAATTATATATTATTAATAGTATAATAAATAATTCATTTTATTAAAAATAATAATAAGAATATAACATAATAAATATAAATACAAAGTGTTACATTGGTGTTTGACCCAAACCCATTAACATCCATAACATTGATGATTCACTAAGGTTCAATAAATTCTAAATGTAACATTAATGATTATCCATGACCTAATAAGATTCATTGTAATACAAATGATTAATCAAAATATAGTATAATTCAATTATAACACTAATGATTAACCAAGAGCTAATAAAGTTCAAGTGTAAAGATGATGATTGTCCAAACCCTAATAATATCCCAAGTGTAACAGATATGATTACCTAAGACTCAAAGTGAAACACTTATGATCAAGTTAGACCCAATAATACCTAATTATAACACTAATGATTGAATTAGACCCAATTAAGTCAAAGTAATTAATGATTGTTGAGGCCCAATAAGGCCCAATTGTAAAAAAAATAACCTAGGCCCCATTAGGTCAAAGTGTAAAATTAATGATTGACTAAAGTCTAAGTGTAATACTAATGTTTGATTAATGCCCAATTTAACACTAATGATTGACTAAGACCATGGTTTTGAAACCCAAAATGGACTATCCGGTTCGACCGAGAATAGGTCATGTGTTCGGTCCAATGCTTCCTAAAAACCGATGTGTCCTTAAACTAGCTCAAAATTGTTGAATCGGTTGAAAATTGATAAACCTGGTGGGTTAACTATTTAACCGATTTCGCTTAAAATTGTTTTTTAAAAAAAAAATTCAAAATGATGTCATTTTGGTTTTATAAAAAAAAAAGAAGTATTATAACTTATGACATTTTTAAGTGAAGTTTACTCTTTATTATATCAATTTATGCATATTATGTTATTTTTTATCCAATATTGCGAGGATATTATATTAAAATATTTTAAATTTTTTATTAAAACTGATTTGATCACAGTTTGACCTCGATTGAACCATTGACCCTTAAATCAGTGTCTTCATCGGTTCAATGACCGGTCTAGTTCTGAGAACATCAACTAAGATTCAATTATAAATTTGGTGATTAACCAAGACCCAAGATCCAAGTATAACACTAATGATTAATTAAGGCCTATGTGTGTCGACATCGATGATCACTAAGCCCAATGAAAGCCCATGTGTGATACTAATGATAACTAAGGCCTAATAAGATCCAAGTGTAATACTATTGATTAACTAGTGCCCAAACTTACATAATTTAATTAATAAATTCTATATAAAAAATCTAATATACAAAAAAACTTGTTAGAAGCATTGAAAAGGAGCTTAAAAAGGGTGAAAAACGGATTCGAGCCATGTGGATGAAAAATAACATGGTTGAGAGGAAGACCCCACTGGAACAACAAATGACATCAAAAGCTGAAGGTTTCCAATCTTGCCCTCCTACCATGGGTGGTGTGTGGTGTTTGGGTTTAGGAGGAGATGGTTGTGCGTGGTGGTTTGGTTGGGTAGGCCTCAATCTCAATCAAAACAACGCTTGAAACACTAACAACTAGAATAGGTAGCGACAAAGAAATAGTCTTAGGTGACTTGACACCAATATCATTATATGGAACAACAGGGTTCGTCGCATCAAGCTCTAAAAACTTAGCATTCATGGACTCTACCATTTTGCTCCCCTTACTGGGACAAAAGAACCTGTATCCTTTGACATGACTGAATATCCAATAAAAAAAATGATATCTCATCTTAAGGTTTGTCCCTTTTTGCAAAGGATTATAAATTTTTACCTTAGCTAGGAATCCCCAAACTCAAAGATGGTTCATGCTAGGTTTTCTTCCTGTTCAAAGTTCAGGAAGAGTTTTGGGAACATATTTACTAGGAACTCTATTCAAGACGTAAAGGGTTGTGTTTCAAGGCTTCTCCCTACAAATTTTTTGGAAAGTTACATCTACTCATCATACATCTCATCATATCTTTAAGTGTCTTGTTACACCTTTTAGCTACACTATTTTGTTCAGAAGTCCCAGGCATGGTGAATTGTGGAATGATCTCCACTATAGTCAAACCGTACAATCTTGATGATTTTTCCCAATTGCTTTTCCACTTCGGTTTTACAAATTTTGAACTTTTCAAGTGCTTTAGATTTTTCTTTAATCAAGTAAAGATAGCCATATCGGCAAAAATCATTAATGAATGTAATGAGAAATTTGTTACCACAAATTATAGGAGTTAGGGGCCCATTAATATCTATATGAATGATCTCTAAGAGATCTGAACTTCTAGTTGTGCCTTTCTTTTTGGTTTTAATAAACTTTTTCTTTATACAATCCACACATGGTCTTACGCAACATATGTATGACAACTGGGAGGACATGTCACATGCCAATACAAGACATGGCACTCTCACTAACCATAGAAATGTTCTTAGTCAGGTTATTACTACTCAACATTCCCTAGGTCCTTTGAACCATTCAGATTGTCTCCTAGTGTACCTATTGTATGTCATCCACCCCCTTTTAATGAATCCCCACTCATTTTTCATGATGACAAGCATCGATCCTCAAATGATGGTTGCGTTAGTACTTGTATTAAAGAGTGTTTTCCTACTAAGTATAGGATCAGGCCCTAACTTCCGACAAAATAATCCCTCTAATTTTAATATAATCTTACTACCTCATTCGTCAATTACTTCCTCGTAATGCATATCAATCCTCATGAAGCTTCCAACCATAAGTAATCTCCATCATGCATACACACAAACATATCAAGAGAGAAATGACATTGATCCTCTTCCCTCCTTGGGGTCACAATCAACATGGCCCTTTAAGTGGAATAAACCACTTTACTGAATCACACACCACTGCATATCCAATCACCAAATCATTACTAGACATTTAAAGTAAATTTTGTCGAGGATTAGACACCCCCAAACCCAATCCCCAAGCATGACAGTTCATAACCAACACCATTAATAAACTCATTCATAACATGCAACATGTTTTGCCAATGGTCACACTCACTTGGTCTTACAACATATAACAAAAAAATTTCCCCAATTTCACATAATAAAGTCTCAATCAAAGTAAACAACTTATTCCATACATTCTTACATGTGAATCATGCAGGTTTCAGGTTTTGATGATGCCAAAAAGAATTTGCTTGATAATGATTCTCATTATCAAAAAGGGGGAGAATGTGAATCATGCAGGTTTCAATGATGCTAAAAAGAGTTTGCTTGATAATGATTGTCATCATAAAAAAAGGGGAGAATGTGAATATATGAATACAGGGTTTTGATGATGCCAAAGTAGAATCAAACAACGAGGCTGTTTCAACAAACATTCAAAGGTTAAGCATTGCTTTAAGATTAATATAAGGCTGCTTCAACAAACATTCAAAGGTTAAGCATTGCTTCAAGAATAATTCAAGGTCAAAGCAAACAAGATCAAGAAAAAGATAAGGCCTCTAACAATCTCATTGGTTGATCAAGCTTTTGCCTCAAAACACATTGTTTCCAACATCCAAGGCTCTGGTAATCGATTACTAGGCAGTATAACCGATTACCAGAAGACAATTTTGAAAATCAACTTTTAAAAAGGGTTTTGAATTTGAATTTTGAATCATGTAATCGATTACTATATGTTTGTAACCGATTACCAACGACGACACTTCATAAAACACTTTGAAAAGTCATGACCCTTCAAAATATAATTGTGTAATCGATTACCAGAAACCTGTAATTGATTACTAGTGAAGAATTTCAGAAAAAACTTTTTGAAAAGACATATCTCTTCAAACCATTTTGAAAAGGCACGAAGGGCCTATATATATGTGTGTTTGACTTCGAAAAGCAAGATAGAGAAATTCTAAGATAACTTAATTGCCAAATGCTCTATCAACAACTATTGGGCGAACACTTGCACATCTATTGTGAATTCATCCAGGAACTTCAAATTGTATTATCGTCTCTAAAAGAGAGAAATTCCTCTAGGAACTTCAATTTGTATCATCCACTCTAAAGGAGAGAAATCTTTTTGTTCATCTCAGAAAGTTAATTGTAATCAAGAGATTGGTTGTCTCTTGAACTGTGAGAATTGTAATCAAGAGACGGGTTGTCTCTTGGAGAATCTTTGAACACAAGGGTGAGAGATCCCAATGTGTGTTCAAAGTCTATAAATGATTTACAAAGATAGTGGAAAATCCCAAGTGGGTTGCTTGAGGACTGGATGGAGGCACAAGAAGTGGCCGAACTAGTATAAATCAAATTTGCATTTCTTTTATCCTTTATCTCATTTATGTTATTGCAATCAATTTTGTCTTGCATGTTTAAAGAACATTATTAAATTGATTGTTGTTTCTTCTTCTGCATTCTGAGCCTATCATTTAGAAAGGGGTTAAAAGTTTGTTAGTGGAAAATTTTGAAATTTAATTAACCCCCCCCCCCCCCCCTTAAATTATTGAGGCCACTTGTTCAACATTACATGTTCATGACCCTTTATTATTTGGAATTGTACATAATTGCCCACTTTGAAATCAACTTTCCCATTGCTGTAGAAATCCATTTAGGACAAACCATATATGCTTCTCAAGGTTTTCAAATGCAAGGAACTTAGTTTTGGACTCAAAATTTCCTAAGTCCACTCTTATTTGACCCTAATACCAAACTGCCCTGCACGTCATCCTTAAAGTTTACAAAAATTGTTTTCTAATTTCCAAGAGTTGTAGAAATTCGTTTCATGAAAATTTTATATCAAATGCTATGTTTTCAAACATGAAGAACTCAGTTACATGCCCAAAATCTACAGAAATCAAGCTCATTGGTACAGTTCGTGCAAACAGAGTAAGATTTACAAAAAAAGAGCAAAACTTGAAATTGTGATTCCATAAGCTATCTAACTCAAATGGGTTGTATTTTATGTCTAACCCTAGGTTTTTGGACCTATTGAGTTCAATTTTAAGTTCCATAACCACAGATTCCAGCTGCAACTTTAAAATTTTTGAAAGCAGAGTAATATTCACATATAATTTGCCCTAACTTAAAAATTTAATTCCAAATGCCATACAACTCTAAATGAGACATATCATTTATGCTTTTCTAGGTTTTGGGGGGTCAAGGAACTCATTTTTATGCCCAGAATTCACAAATACAATGTGCATCAATCATATTGTCACAGGTATATATTTCAAATTTCACACATAACATACAAAGTCACAACATAAAAGAAGTTTAACTTCTTATAATCCAAGCATGGTTCCTAAGGAATCAAATACTCCTCTCTTACCTCTTGGTTGATACAAAGAAGCAAAGAGATGAGTGTGGGGTGAGTTGAAACATTGAGCATTTCCTAAAGCATGGGCATGAAAATGGAGCAAGAGAGAGGTATGAGGATCCTAGTGAGTTGAAGACAAAAGAATGAAGAAGAGCATGAGAAATGGCTAACAAACTCATTTAAGCCTCTTCAAAATCCTTCACAACACCACAACAATGGAGAAGCTCTCTCCTTCTCTCTCTAGCTGGCAACACCAATACGAGAGGGAAGGGTGAGTTCCTCTCCTTTATATAAAGGGTTAGGTCACGAGGGGGCCCATATGTGGGTCCCCTAGGTTTTCTCCCATTTTTTTCTCCTAACTACTCTTAATGACTTAAACTCTTAGTTAGTCCCTAATTAAACTCTAACTTTTAAATTGATTCTAGAGTAATTGATTCATTTATTAATTTCTTTTATTAGACTTGACTAAAAATAATTAAAGTGAATGAGAAATTAATTCTCTTCTTTCTTAATTAATTAGACTAGTTTTTCATGCCTAGACACATTAATACCTTAAAACTTCATTAATTAATCTAAATCTCTCATTTTAACCTAAAAAGTCTTTATTTACAAAACTGTTGTTAATGATGAATTCCCTTACTTTGACTTTCTAGAGTGTAGTTGACTGAAGGTTTGACCAATGATTTTCCACATCTAAATCACTTATTCCTAGAATCAACACTTAAAATCTAGGTCTCTTGGCTATCCTATGATGATTCTATCTCTTATATAAATTATTTCACTAAGGATAATACTACCACATTGCATATAAAAAAATACAAGTTATTTCTATACTGAGCTACCCAATCTAGAAAATTGGGATGTTAAAAATGTGTCACTTGAATACTTAAAATCTTCTGGTATTTATATGATTCAAAGAACAAGTGACTATCATCTTTAAACAATTTTCTATTTGGGTCTTAAGCATCGTTTGAAGTAGGGTGTCCGCTCAAGCATTAATTGCAACATTGGATGCTTGTCAACTTTGAGATGATAAAACATTCTACTTATCTTCCTTGAAAAATACTCTACAATTGGTTTTAGAGGACAAATTACCTTTTGCTTAGAAAAATCTTACACCTAACAGTGACACTTCTTTTTATGTGAAAGGAGAGTTAATTTAAAATTGATTTTTCTCTTACTTTCTTTTCTTCGACCATCCTAAGAAGAATAATCAAACATTTAATGCACAAAGAATCAAATGAATATAACATTAAATGGCCTTAAATTCTTCACAAAACCAGCATAAGTTGTTATCTATATCCACATACGTAGATATAACACTTTTTGTTAGCATTTCAAACACAATTTTTTACACACTTTTTGTTAGCATTTCAGACCAAAATTATTAAGAATCTTGATTTATGTTATTACTCAACACTTGTTTGTATTATGGTGTATTTAAGAGAAATTTATTAGTCTTCAAATGAAATTCTCTTATTGTAATCTCATTTGTTCATTTTTCACAAAATTAATAAATTTTATTTTCTTTGCTATTCCCTCCAAGGCATAGATTCATTGATACCATTGAATATTATTTTATTTATTCCTTTTGTCCTAAAATAAGAGTCATATTTGAGAAAAAAAGTTATCCTAAAATAAGTGTCAAATTTAGTTTTTTTAATGTAATATTAATTATTTTTTCCATTAATACTACTAATAAATGCACTTTAATTTTTTTAATTTAATATTTATATTACTCTCTTTCATTTATTTATTAGTTTTTTTTATCTGTATAAAATAACTTAAGTTGACACTTATTTTGGGACAAAGGATTATTAAAATCAATAATTTACAATCCCAATAAGACATTCTGAATAAAAATTACGTAAAAAATTAACTTTTTCCCCCTCTAATTCTCTTTTTTTTATTATGTTTCCTTATAAAATGTCAAAATTAATAATCACGTGGAGAAACAAAAAGTAAAAGAAGTTCTTTTTCATTTCATATAAAAATAAATGTATAAAATAATAATCTGAGATAATCAAATTATTTTCTTAATTAAACAAATTGCTTAAAGGGGAAAAAAAGTCCCTGCCTTGTTTAATAGGACAGATTTTGAAGAAAAAACAAAACAACAAAATGTAAAAAATAAACTTGTGTGCATACTTAGAGTGTCGTTTGTTTGTGAATGCTTCCCTAGTTGCTTCACCATTCCAAGACTCTCTCCATAATATAAACCCCATCAATGTTCCCCCACCATCACCAACAGGAATCTCCCATTTATATCACTTCTCAACTCAAAACCAAAAATTTCCAACTCTCATAACCTCTCTCACCCCTCTGCACAAAAAAAAAAAAAACTCTTACTCCCCTCTGACCATGCTCTCTGTCTCTTTCCAAACATAGAAGAATGCACCACCCCTTTGTCCTGAAATTTATTCACATCTAACATAGCCTTCAATTCCTCTCTGAGTGATGAGTATGATGCACACTCCCCACCCTCACAATTCCCACATCACATTATTGCCCACCACCTGCTCCTTTCACCATTAATCTTGATCAAACCAAAGAGGCAAAGAGCCTCATCCCTATGCTCCTATTTAAGGGTATGATATGAATATGACCCTTTAGTTTAAATTCTCTCAACACTCTACACCTAATAGCCTTGTTCCATAAAACCACCAACAAGTTTCCTTAAGGCCATGGCTGGTCAGAAGCTTCATGGGGGTTCAAGCATGACACTTTTGCTCCAAAAAGAAAGACTTCCATGCTCCCCTGAACTTATTCAATCTTTTTGTTTTCAAAACTCTGAACCTTCTTTCCAAGGTGATTTGCTACCATCATGTTTTTGCTTCTTTATTCTTGTCTCTGGCCTTTTGCTTTCATAATCTTTTTGAAGTTGCTGAGTTTTTTTGTACTTTAAAACCTTTTTCGTCAACATGAAATTTCAAGAACAGAGAAAGACAAAAGAAAAACAACATATAAATATTTGTAGTTTTTTTTCATAACAAAATCAGAAGTGGGTTTCTTATAGATTCTGGTTTCTTTCTGATAAAGAATATATGAAAACCCAAGGAAAAAATTATTTTTTTTCATTGAAAATCGTTTATGTTTGAATTATAGCATAGTTATTAATATTAATATTTGGTGCCTTGAATTCAGGTTCAAAATCCATGGCTAATGTTGTGAACGTCACGCATAGGCCCTTCTTTCAAGGGCCAGAGAAAGAAGAGAACGGCAATGATGCGGATTTTGAGGTGTGCCTCCATCAACCCGGTAAGACAAGGAGGCTCACAAGTGAACAAGTGCAGTTTCTTCAAAGTAACTTCGAGGTGGAAAACAAGCTTGAACCTGAAAGGAAGGTCCAACTTGCAAAGGAACTTGGCATGCAACCACGGCAAGTGGCCATATGGTTCCAAAACCGTAGGGCAAGGTTCAAGACCAAACAGCTTGAGACAGACTATGGCATGTTAAAAGCTAGCTATCACGTACTCAAACGGGACTATGACAATCTCCTTCAAGAGAATGACAAGTTAAAGGAAGAGGTAACCATTGTTAGACATAAATAAAACCATTAGTATAATTTCCCTTTTTTCTCTCTATGAATCAAAACGACAATAGATGAATCTCAATGATTTGTGGCATTAAGGCTACTCGGTCACTTATAATACCTGGTAACATAATTGTTTACAAAAGATTCTACTCATCTATGATGAAAGTTGCACTTCAAGCATCTCACAAGGCTGAATTCTCAATATTTTAATACAGTTGGTTCTTAAAGTTGATCATGTTGTAGACATCATTTGAACATTGAGAGTTTTTAACAATAACAACAAACACTCAACATCTTTCTCTGCTCTTTTTTTTTATTTATAAATTACAAAATTAAACCCCCAGATAACCAATGCTTGGTAAGTACAAAGATAAAATTGACTAAATTTGTAATTTCATGACGAATTTGGTGTGTTTTACCATACTTTTATCCGAAATGGGTTAATGCCATAATGGTTGAATGGGTACAATTTCCTTGTTACAGGTTAACTCTCTCAACAGACTGATTCCCAGAGAGCAAGAGGAACAGAATTCTGATGATACCTCTTGTGATACTGTCAACTCACGGCATAAAGAGCATAAAGAGCATAAAGATTTAATCATAAACACAGGTTCTGAGAATGGATCCGAAGTGCCACTTCCTGTTAAGGTAATAAACAAACATGAAGATGCTAATTCAGCTAAAAGTGATGTTCTTGATTCGGAGAGCCGACATTTCACTGATGGAAACCAATCCTCATATATGGAGCCTGCAGATTCCTCCCATGCTTTGGAACCAGACCACTCAGATTTCTCGCAAGATGAAGAAGACATCCTCAGCCAAAACATCTTGACCATGCCGTTCTTACCAAAGGTTGAAGATGTCTGCTATGAATATGATGAACCAAATGAAAATTCTTGCAGTTTCCGGTTCCCACTTGAAGATCAAGCCTTCTGCTTTTGGTCATATTGAGTTACTATTAGTCGGGGAATGTTAAAGTTCATTAGTTCACAGCTGTAACTCTGCAGTAAAATATTTTAGGAATTGAAGTTTCACCTCAGTAATCTGCGTAATCAAAGTTCGCATCAAAGATAACTTATGTTGAGTGTTAACTAGGTGAAACTCCGATTTTTAATAAAATCAGCATGTTATTACATTAGGCTATTCACGATAAGCAAGAGTTAAGAAATTCAGTTTTGGTCATAACCCCAGTTTCAAAGGCGGGTTTCAAGATTGCAATGCCCCAAGTCTTATTAGCTCTAGGCAGGACAAGATATACAAGAAAAACTTGACCATTAGTTTTGATATTATTAGTGATAGTTGCACAATTCACAATAAATTTTTAGGTGGTTATCGTAACAAAGAACCTTACGAAGTCAATGTGATCACATTGAAAATGTTGACATCAACCGCAACCAAGTTGTTTGAACATCAACAGGTTGATACTTGCCCCTTAAGAAATTACACCCTCAAGAGGAGTGAAATTAAATTAACTGATTGGCAACAGTAGTATGTGAAAGATCTGACTTTGAAATCCAATTAATGAGGAAAAAGTAAGACACGCAAAACATGGTAAAATACTGAATCCTGCTGTACAAGTAAAGGTTTGGGTGTGTTTCACTTAAACAAGTTTTATTGGTGAGAACATTTTAGCTCCCTACAAGCTCATTCTGGTATTTTGAAAGCTTAGCGTAATTTATGTCGGAATTTTGTGGATTAGGATAAAATTAAATTGTTATATTAGTTACTAATTTTTTTTTGTTTAACCTGTGATGTTACAAACTATAAAACGAAACACAGGTCAATAACAAAATACGGAAAAACAAAAATCAAATTATACCTCCAGCCATTGTCATGAAAGAGCTGTCTTGTTTTGGTTCTTCCAAGCTCTCACTCTCTTTCTATGGATGGTGTATCAGACGAAATTGGAAGAGGTGAGCTCAAGAACCAAATACATGTGTTATATATAGGCATTCTACCTTCAAGAATGCATTTAGTAGCCATTAGTGGTTATTACCACCCATTAGTAGTCATTCAATATTTGGCTTCTCAATTCCAAAATTGATGGAGTTTTTCATTTTCCAAAACGTATAGACCAAATTATTGCATTCTCTCACTTGGTCCAAACGTTTTGATTCAATGATTAAAATAAGTCAATGTTAAATCTTCTTTAAGAAATGAATGAATATACAAATCATAGTGATAGTTTCTCTTATAACGAGTAATATCATCCATGTATTACAATATGCTCAATTTCTCAAGCAGTATACTCAAAGTGGTAATAAAACTTAATGAATAAACCCAATGTTTATTCTTGGTCCCAAACATAATTTTTCTCAAATAAATCAATGTGCAATTGAATATGAGAAAATATCATAATACAAAAGTTTCAATTTTAACCTGTATGTATGCAATCATAAAGTGGAACCAAGTCTCATTCTTTCTACATGATCCTTGAATTTAAACGGTGGCATGCCCTTAGTTAAAGGATCATCAACTCAGTGCTTATATGCTCAATGATCACTTTCTTATCTTTTACTCTTCTCTAATGGCTAAGTACTTGATGTCGATGTGCTTACTTCAACTTCGACTTTTGTTATTCTTAGCCATAAAGACAGCAGCTGAGTTACCGCAGAAAATTTTCAAAGGTCTTGAAATAGTATCAACTATCTTCAGCCCAGAAATGAAACTCTTAAGCCATACACCATGTGATGTAGCCTCAAAACAAGAGACAAACTCAACTTTCATGGTAGAAGTAGAAGTCAAAAGTCAAAGTCTACTTAACACTCTTCCATGAAATAGTTCCACCAGTGTGACACCCTCTACCCCTCACATATATACTAATAAGGAAAAAAAAATTCAAATATTAATTAAAAGTATTTTTAAAACATTTTTTTACAAGTCTTTCAAAGGGGAAAAAGGCTCACATTCATTTTCTTCTACATCGTATTCAAACTTGTCCAAATAAATAATAAAGTATTCTTGACTCAAACAAAGTCGTCTAAGCTTCATACAATTAATATAGAACCTATATCCTAATGTCACATCCTATCAGAGCGTTGCGTTCCCATGTCCTCTAGCATGAGGTTCTTCATAGTCATCCACCTATTCATCTGCTCCCCCGAACACAAGTTCAAGATCATCACAGGATTCAAACACAACAACACACAGAGAGTGAGTTATCACATTCCTAGCTAATAGAGAAACAATACAATTAAATATACATATTATATAAATGAGATACCACTTGCTTAAACATAGCTCACGTAACTTCACCACTTTGTCATTCAAAATTCACTTTTCAATCATCAATCACATTACACAAGAATCCCACACTTCGATCAAGATATAATAACACATCAATTAGCAAGCATATGCAACAGTTATGCTAAGACTCAATCCTGGTACCATGTCAGTGAAAAACCACCCTCGGGCGCTTAGGAGTACATAACAAGACACACCACACCATGGTTTTGTCAGGTCACTCTCACTAAGTAAGATCATAGGGAGACCAGTCAGGGTCACGATGTTTTGCGAGAATGCTCCAACCATATGGGATCAGCATAGGCTTAAAGGAGCACTCAAACCCGGTGACCCCCAAGGCCTACACTCCGAAGAGTCCGTCAGGGCCTCTCCCTCCTGATTCAGGTCCAACCCCTAAAATAATTTTTGCATGCAGACACTGCTCATGAATTATACAATACTCACGACCTTACACTCATGTTTTAAACACGTTCAACACAATTGCGCTACGATTTAACACTGGTTCCTAAATAGGAAACCTACATTTTCTCTTTAACACTGCGCATCAACGCTTTTCTCAAGATAACGCTGGTCGGGTTATTGTACAATTCATAGCTTACAACACAAGTAATTTCACATCAAGTGTTAACTACACACTTATCCACAACTAGAACTCATTCACAATTTCACATCTCATAGTGTCACAATCCACCATCACATGTTTACGCGTATTTCACAAATTAACACATGTTCAACTTTACACTTATACTCAATCTCAATAACAATATTATAATCTCAAAGCAACATGTTATTCTACAATTCATCACATACTCACAATTTGAATCATCATTTCATATCCTCAATATAACAATTTATATAAAAGACTATCACAACATGAGGACTAAAACCCCTCAAATAATATTACACAATTATATCAAAATCATAGGTCGAAATATACAAATATCAAGAGCACAATTTATCAAGCAATTTTCATTAGGACATCAATATTTTATTTATAATCATAAAGGAAAAATTGCAATTTAACAAACATCTCAAAATAAAATCCTAATTTAATTCTCTAAGGATCCCTACACATGTTCTCACTGATCCCCAACTGTGAATAACTCATCCCTTATCTCTAAGCGGACTCACGTGTCTTCCCACAGCGATAGCGTCATCTCTAACGATTTCCTAAGATTCCTCCAGTTTTTCCTCCGACTGCTCCGATAGAGTTCCCAAACGTCAGAGAAACGGAGAAAGGATTAAAGCCTCCATTTGGACTATCTTCATGCGATTCCTTTTTTTTCCCCCACGAACATTATCTCACAAATACCAACGGTCAAAGCGTGAACAACTAAACTTCGAACAATATATCCAAAGTTTACGACAATCCAACGGTTAACGAAACCGAGATCATAGTTTTACCAAGACGGCTCTGGGTTTCTGCGGGAAAGAAAAATGTTACAATGCGAGGGGTATTTCTCTTAGCTCAGACGTGATATCAAAATTCCCAACGGTGATAATGCTAGGAACTTGGTTGCAAACATGATGTTTAAATTTTACGACGATCCAACGGTGAATGAGTCCGAGATCGTCATTTTTCTAAGACAGGTTTGGTGGCCTGCGGGAAAAAGAGAGGGTTTTGGGAGAGGAAGAGAGAAAAAACGAAATTGGTAGGCAGAGGAGGCCGAGAGGTCAGTCTGAAAACTGACCTAACATGTCAATATTTATAACTAGGGGTATTTACGACCTATTATTTACTTTATTTATTTACTTTTATTATTTTATAAAAAAGAAACTCTATTTTATTCTCCATCAAATGAATAATAAAATACCCTTCTTATTTCCTCTCAAACCATTATTTTATTATAACTATTTTTCTTTATTTATTTAATTATAAAACATCATTATTCTCTAAAATTTTATATACGAAAAAAATGGGATGTTACAATTTCACCCCTCTTAAAAGAAATTTTATATACCAAATGCTCACCACTACTAGAGGAGAAGCCTTCAGGTTGTTTCATATAAACCTCCTCTAAATCACCATTAAGAAAGACTATTTTTACATCCATTTGTTGCAACTCAAGATCAAAATGAGCAACTAATGCCAAGATAATACGAAGAAAATCTTTCTTAGATATAGGAGAAAAAGTCTTTGTGTAGTCGATTCCTTCTTTTTGAGTAAATCCCTTAGCAACAAGTCTTGCCTTGTATCTCTCAATGTTGCCTAATGAATCTCTTTTGTTCTTAAAGACCCATTTACAGCCAATGGTAAACTTAAGGTAAACATTGGATCATTGCTTAATCCTGATAACTCAACCTTAGCTCAGTAATTTGACTCTCTAGGGGGCTATACAACTCCGAATTTGATGAAACCAATGGCATTTGTTAGCTAACATTCAGGGATACACCTTTTATGAAGACAACAAAAACTAATTCGATCATTTTCTTATTCAGTTTCAAGATACAAGTTAATTCACATTGTCAGAAAAATAGCATGGGCTTAAAACAACTGATTTCACTAAGCATTAGCGTGTTCTGATCAAGCATGGTCGTGCTTCATGAAAAACCTCTATTTCGTGAAGCAAAAGAGGCACAATTTAGACCTCAAAACACACCCAAATTCAAAACTAATAGCACATAACATGTGATTACATCATGGGAAACAAAACCCCTTAATCAATATGCAAGAATCAAGAATTCTCAAATTTCTAGGTTTCTAACATTCAAAGTCAAACACTTAATTAAACCATCCAATTCACATCAGGACATCAATTGACCCATCAAACATGACAATTTGTAGTTATCATTGTATAGGAAAAATTAAAACACATAAAGCACCCCAAAATTAACCCCAATTTGATCTTGTAAGGATCCCTACACATGTTCACTCTAATCCCAATTGTGATAGACTCATCCCTTACCTCTAAACGGGCTCACGTGTGTAGTCTAACTACAATGGTGGTGTCTCTAGTGGATCTCTAAGATTTCTCAAGTTTTTCCTCTGGTTGCTTTGCTAGGGTTTCATAGCGTTTGAGAAAAGAAAAAGGGATTGAAGCCTCAATTTCACTATCTCCATGTGAGGGGAATTTCTCTCTCTCTCTCTATAGATATTATTTCTCAAATCCCAATGGTGGTAATGTGCGAAAATGAGTTCCGAAGATGGTGTCCAAATTTCAGGATAATCAAATGGTTAACAAGTCCGAGATTATAATTTTACTGAGACAGGTTTAGGTGTATGCTGGAAAAAGTTAGGGTTTTGGGAAAGGAATCAGGGGGAACAAATCTGAGAGGAAGGAAGAATGTAGAGACTTATGGTAATTGTAAAACCAACCTAATATGCTTGTATTTATAGTTAGGGTACTCTGAGCCTTTTATTTACTCTATTTTTCTTTATTTGATTATTTTATAAAAGTTAACTCTATTTTACTTATTCATTAAATAAATAACCAATTAAAACATTCCTTTATTTTCTAAAATATCATTTTACTCTATTTATTTTCTAATATTATGAAACCCTTATTTCAGTTAACAAAAACTTTTTCCTCTTATTTATTTAATTTCTAAAAAAATCTTAATTTTTAAATAAAAATCTTTTTATTTATTTTACGAAAATCGGAGTGTTACACAGATAGTTTTTTTTGCAAGTTGTCCAACCTAAACTTCAAGATTTTAAACAAAAGCATTAGTGTTCTTCCAGTTTATGATGGACATTTGCATAAATTGAGTTAGAGTATCTTCCATCTTTGACATTATATCAGGTTGAGCTTTTGTTGTTGTTGTTGTGGACCCTTATTTGAAGGACCTACATATGAGTTATTAGAAGGACCTACAAAAGAATTATTTGAAGGACATACAAAAGAAAGGTTAGTTGGACCAAAATATGCATTATTATTTTTTTGACTCCAGCCATAAGGCCGATTTGAACTTGAGCCACCTCTGTAGCCATGGTAATTTCCTTGGAAGTTCTGTTGAGGTCTACCTTGATTCTGTAAATATGGACCTCTTCTTCTTGTTGTCAATCACTAGGTGCTGAACAATGGCCATTCTGATGGTCACCACCCCAAAAGTCACATCTCAGAAACTTGTTGAACTTGATGAGCTTGGTGTGTTTTCTATGATCCACCTTGTTGAAATTGTTGAGAAAGTTGGCCTATCTATTTTGTTAAGGCCTCTATTTATTGAGTCAAGAGTTTGTTTCGAGCTAGAATTGCATTTTGAGTATCCAGCTCCATTATACCTTTTCTTTGAACCAGAGCCCTATCATGGTGACTCTGTTAATCATTGGCTGTTATGGAGTCAATGATTACAGTTGCTTCCTCAGGGCTCTTAGACATCATAGTACCTCCAGTTGAGACACTAAGAATAATCTTTGTTTGAGGTCTCAAACCAATGTAGAAAATATGTAGTTGTGTAGCATCATTAAAACTATGGTTTGGGCACCTTCGCGGTAAAGATTTGAATCTCTCTTATGTCTCACAGAGAGGTTCATCAGACCCTTGGGAAAAAGTAGCAATGGCTGATTTTGCACTCACTACTAGAAAAGCGCTTTTCTACCTCGGTTAAAAAACACTTTCTACGACGGTTATTAACCATCGTCGTAGTCAACGTCATAAAATGTGAAAACTTTCTACGATGGTTCCATAAAAAATCGTTTTAGAAAAAACTATCATTCTAAGACGATTCTTAGCTAAAAATCATCTTAGAAAGATACCTTTCTAAGACAGTTTATCAGAGAATCATCTTAGAATGTATTTTTCTCTAAAAAAAACTAAAATATATTTGAGGATTCTAAGACGGTTTTTTTGAAAAAATTGTCCTAGAATATGTACATTCTAAGACGGTTTTTCAGAAAACCGTCTTATAATGTATTTTTTTAAATAAAAAATTATTTAGGATTCTGAGAGGATTTTTTGAAAAAATCATTTTAAAATGTCTATATTTTAAGACGGTTTTTCAGAGAACCGTCTTAGAATATATTTTTTTTAAAAAAATAAAATATTTTAATGGTATACGTGTCTATGTGAGTATCTAGCATTACAACATTGTAGTTTTTCAATTTAGGGTGCAACCCAATCCCTCAAATCCTATAGAACTCAGTTAGCCAACTAAGCAACACCTTGTGATTAGTGAATTGATATTTCCCTGATCAACTGATAACAATCATTTTATGATTAATGAAAAACATTAAGAATTATAACACATACTCCTCATGCTATCATAAACATGTTTTTCAATATTAGAAAACATCCAAAATAACTCTTGCATATCTTGGATTGCTTCCACCAATAGTAGGACACACACTAACCACATATAGAATATCAAAATAGATCAGGGTGTATGAATGAAATTGAAAATGCAAGTTAACAAGAGTATGGAAGGTCCAATTAATTATAGATGCATTAGATATATTAGACAATTAATTAGACTGGCAAAATTTGTCGGGCCAATAGCTTTTTTTTTTTTTAACTACATGTTAAATTAAAGAATAGAGTATGGCATGTCACATAGTCCAATGCTTCTTAACCAGGATTAAAATCAAGAAAACACAGCTTCAAAAGCTTCTTTTTTTCTCATGAATGAAACCATCAAACTACACTACATTTATTTAAAAAGTGAACTATGCTTTCAAACTTTAGTGTACTACTCGAACACAATGTTTGAATTTTTAAGCATAAAAATTTGTCCATACTTTTGAGTAAACAATTTTATCAAAGAAGAGTAACCGATATTAGTTCCAGTGCACAAGGAAAACAATTCAAGCTGACATATTGTGAACTTTAAACATCATTTCATCAAAGCCTTCAATAACTTGGATTCTAACCTTCACTACTAGAAGATGCATGATCTACATCGGTCACAATCAATGTTCTACAACGGTGCATGACCGTTTTTGATTATAATGATGTTGAAACTTAAAAATTTCAACATCAGTCCATAAGCGAACGTTGTAGTAAGCTATTTTTTTTCTAAATCGGTGCTATACCAATGACTGATGTAGAAACCTTGGTTCTGCTTTTTGAGGGCGGATTTTCTACATCATTTTTAAATTAAGCAACGATGTTGATCTTTTATTTTCTACATCGTTTTTAAATTAAGCAACGATGTAGTAAGCTGCGCTTTTTACATCGTTTTATAGAAAGCAATGATGTTGAATATGGGAACTTCTACATCAGTGATGACGTAGGCACTGATGTAGTAAGTTGCGCTTTTTACATTGTTTTACAGAAAGCAATGATGTTGAATATGGGAACTTCTACATCAGTGGTGACGTATGCATTGATGTAGTATGTTACGCTTTCTACACCGTTTTACAGAAAGCAACGATGTTGAATATGAGAACTTCTACATCAGTGGTGACATAGGCACCGATGTAAAAACATATTTAACCTGCATAATAATTTAAGGTTAATTAAAATAAATAATTTATAATGAATAAATTATCTATAAATAAAACATACTGTTTATAGTGATAAATATGACTATAAATAATTGATATAAGATATTAAAAAAAGTTACTGTCTATAAATAATTGATAAAATATATAAAACAACATTTTACTTGATCAAGAGGTCTCAATTGGTTGAGAATAGAGAAAATATCATAACATATGGTATGGAAGTTCCATCATAAAATATCATTCTTTTTATTTTGGTGAATCATAACATATCATTCTATTTCACCCATCATTAGATATATCTAGAAGCTTTGGTAATACGTTAAACAAATTTAAATCCATAGTATGTGCGCGCGCGTGCATATGCAGTTGTGTGTTTGTGCAATTTTTCTTTTATGTTTGGGCTATGATTTTCAATCTCAACAAATACAATGTTAGGGAATCAGACAATTTTGCTATAGATTTTGTTGACACAGTTTTACATACTTACTCGGATGGATGAATACAAAATGTTTATGGAGTTTAGTATTACTCATTAAGTTATGACAGAATTTTCAAATAATCTAATGCAGATGTTCCAGAAAGGCTCGCCAGTGGCCAGAGACGTGTCAAAAGCTATATTACATCTCTCAGAAAAAGCAGAGCTGAAGAGATTGGAAGAGAAGTGGTTGATTACCTCACCGGCATCATGCTCCAACGTGACCTCCGATGATACGGACAGTTTGAAGCTGAGAAGTTTATGGATTCTATATGTCATTATGTGTTTGTATTGTACAAACATAGTGAATAAGATTATGCATGACTACAACTCTACAACATAATAATTCTCATTTTGATTTAGAAATATTGTGTACAACTCTACAACACATTTTTTTTTTGTCTGAGAAATACTTTGTATATATGAACTCATTTGTTCAAATAATATTCTCAAGTTACTTAATTTTAAGAACCAACATCAGCAATTGTATTGAAATTGTTCTTGTTCACTTCCAACTTACATATATCTGTTAATGAACACAACTTTCATCAGCTCACGCACAAGCACAACCAATTGACATCTCTTTTCTCATTCAATTTTCCCTGCATTTCAAGCAAAAGAACAAACAATACAGCAGCCACAGTGGTGCAGTATCCATTCTAATCCCATTGTAATTCAATGAAAATGGTAAAATAAATTAAATAACGAGTTAACACTTAAATGCGAGCCTTGTCCAGAAATAACAATTTCAGTGATGGAATTGTTGATTACATGATCAGAAGTAATGGAATTATTAACCAAAAACTGCAGTCACACCTTTTTTAATTTATCTTCCTTGTCAAGTGTCTCTCTGCGCTTGTCGTTATCACCTCCCTACAAAGAAAAAATCCAAGTGAGGCTCACATCAAGTATTAGTACAACAAATTTAATACGTAAAACTAAACTAGACTCAATAAAGTTGTCATCATTGGAGAAATGCAAGAAGTATATGATTGCTTTATCATGACTTTTTTGGTTTGCTGTTTTTATGAACTTGAAATATGGTAATATATATCTGTTAATTTGAGTAGATATTTCAGTAATGTAGGTGGTGTTTGCAAAAGGAAGTATAGGCAAATTGTTCATAAAAAGTGGAAGCATATTACCATGCCACGTCCAAAACTGATAAATCTTAAACGAATATAACATAACATAGTCCATTTCTAAAACTAGAGTAGTCCATTTCCAAATGTAGCTATGCTCATTATTACGAATATAACATAACATAGTAATACAGATGTGAATAGTATTTTAGTTTTTCTTTTGCAGGATTTACCAGGCTTCATGGAATCCCTTGTGAAGCAAATGTCTGTAAATCTTAAACGCCTTCACAGCTTAGGGATAAAAAAGGTAGCAGTTGGGTTATTACAGCCAATTGGGTGTTTCCCTGGGTTAAATGTGATATTTTGCCGTACGAACTGCATTGGCCTTTTGAACGTGATCTCCAAAGATCACAACAAAATGTTGCTCAAAGCCGTGCAAGAACTCAACAAGGAAGCAGCAGTCAAATCAGTTTTCATAACACTGGACCTCTACAACTCCTTCCTCTCTGCAATTGAAACTATGCAGAAAAAGCGTGCAGGTTAGTTCTCATTGTGCTTTAAATAGAATTTTAACACGCTACGGATAAAATTGTAGAGGATAGCATTTGATATTTATTTTTTGAAGAATTATTTTTATGGAAAATGCTAATCAGGATTCTTAGAACATTATATATTATTTATAATCTTTTTTGTCTTCTCTTAATATTTTCACATTAAATATTTTTTTGATTTGGTTTCTTAATCAATACTGTTATGACACATTTGTTAGCAATATCTTTTTTTATATATCTAAATCATGTCAGCAAGAGAAATGCTAACAAGACATTATTATATGACATATGCTTTAAAACAGAATCTATATTATTGGGTTATGTGGGAAATGCTAACAAAGATTAGACCTACGTAATTAATTAATAAGACTAACAGTGTGTTGAAATGAATGCGTCAAATAATAATAAAATCTCAATGATGCTAACTTTCAACAATATATGCATACAATAATTTGTTATTTTGAACTTTTCTAGTTATTATATATGCAATATTTTTTCTTCTTCTTCTTCCCGTTACTCTAGCCAGTCATCATTGATAGCATTAGTTGATTTTGTGCAAGCAATTACTTTCTTTTTCTTAAAAAAAATTATAATAGAATAATGGAAATATCAGAAACTATGACTGTAGATAGTTTCAAAGTTAAGCACTGAGTATCTAATTGCATAATTATAAGAAAACCTCTAGATGATGACAGTTTTTTTTCTTTCTACATTATGCAGAAAAGTCTACACTGATGAATCCGTTGCAACCATGCTGTGAGGGAAACAAGTTGGAAGATTCATGTGGAAGTGTGGATGACGAAGGATCAAAGAAATACAGTTTATGTGAGAACCCGAAACTTTCTTTCTTTTGGGACACACTTCACCCTTCTCAAAATGGTTGGTTTGCAGTCTACACAATATTGCAATCTACTCTTGGCCAACTTATTACATGAAAAAAACTTCTAATCAATATTAGTGTATTTGGATTAGTTCCATGATGAAAAATAATCTATTAATCCTTCAAAGTTATTGTATATAGCTGTAGTGTATTAAAAAATCTGATGCATATCAACTTGGTTTTACTGATAAAAAAATTATTTAATCTAGGAGAAGTGGCAAAACTGTTTGCTGATGCTGGCTTAATATGTGTTGCTAGTCTGATATCTCCTTACAGAAGAGACCGAGACACTTGCCGTGCCATGTTACCTGATGCAAATTTTATTGAGGCAAGGCACCATTAGGCATTTCTTATCATTTGTATTAGTTAGTTTATATGATATTTGATAGTGGAACTGTATTTACAGGTTTTCATGAACATGCCTCTAAAATTGTGTGAGGCATGAGATCCAAAAGGCCTCTATAAGCTTGCTCGTGCGGGGAAAATCAAAGGTGTGTTATTGTAATGTGTTTCACTTGCGAAGGCTTTGTCCCACCCTTCTAAGTAAATTGTAATTGACACACAGCTAGAAAGAATATAAAATGAAGGAAGCCCAAAATTAAGTTTGTTCTGCATTGTTAACTACAATGGGAAGAATGCATATTTCAAGGAAGCATTTAACCCTATACTCTTTTTCTTGAGCCTGTACATGATGTTAAGAGTTAATAACTAGTTTGGTTCACAGATCCTTGTGGTTAAGTGTTTTAGGTTGAGCATATTTGGCTGTTGGCCATGGTATAATTCAGTAAGGGTAGTTTGTCTATGGACTTATTTTGAAGGAGTGTGGAAATTCTTGTTTTCATAATAAAATTTATCTAAAAAAATAAGGCAGTAGTTAATTGGTTTTGATGGGTACTTTCTGGAACACCAGACGTAAGATGACTTGTAGTTTGGCTATGGGTTATAACAATGAAATTTGAAAATCAATCTCCTTGGTCAGAGATTTGCTCCTACAACCAATGTTGCTAATTGTTGACAAAATTCAGGGCTTGCATTGCATCTGAAATATATTTTCCTTGCATTATCTTCATGCTTCTTGTTTTACAACTTTCCTTTATATCCAAACATTTGTAAAACATTGCTTGAATCATTTCTTAAATTCTAACTGCTGATTTTGAATTCTACCATGTGACCTTTATGAACTGTGAAATTGCACAGGTTTTACCGGTATTGATGATCCAAAAAAAGCTAACCAAAAAAGGCATGTTAAGAAATGCAAGAAGTATAAATACACCCAATAGCAATCATATACTATCATAATTCACAAGCAGTTGAGAAGATGCAATTTCTTGCCTGCTTAAAGATTGTAGACTTCCCATACTCTCCAGCACCTAAACAACAGAGATATTAACACACAAATAAGTTCAGAAAATAAATAACAAAAGCTAGTATTTGCACGGTATATTAAGAGATTGTGGCACGCACATATGATTCCTTCAAACTCTGGGGAGTACAACCACATTACGTATTAATGCTAATTGCTAAACTCCAAATAATTCTACAGATTGCTATATAAAATAAGGAAAGTCACACCTAGTAAAACACACCTAGTAATAAAAGTTTCTAAATATGCTTTTCAACCTTTGTTTCTAACTTGATTCTTGTTTCAATTTCTGCATCCTGCAAATGCACGCCACATTCATCAAATTAAAGCTTATTTAACAGTATTATTTCTAATTTAATAAGTGCCAAATTTATAAAGGACAAAAGACCTGAGCATTTTCTTCAGCATCAGCTTCACGAAAACGACGACTTCAGCTGCAGACTAAGCCCATGTTATCTGTTACAAAGAAGATGCATTGATCAAGCTCCACCAGAAACCGTTGTTTCAATTTTCAATACTCTCCTTTATTGCATACTTGCATTATGCAGCATTTATCATAGCTTATTTAGACTTGTGGAAGTAGCTTATTATGACATTTCTATAAAAACTCTATTTATTAGTTCAATAAACTTCCTGGTAAAACTTAACCAATTAAGTTCTTTTTAAATTAGTTTTCACTAATTAACGACATAAGTTCTTTTTAATTAATTATACTAGTCTTCATAATCAAGCTTATAAACAAATGCTCATTTGACAAGAGCTTATTGAATCCATTGCTTAATTAAGGTGTTTACTCAAAAACACACCCTCTATGAACTTGAGTTCACCTAACAAGAAGACATGAGCAGAGCAAACAAACACAAGCAGGCTCTCCCACCTCAAAGGAATATCTCAAGTCAACCACAAGCTAATACTTCATGCAACTTGCAATAATATATGCAAATAATAGATTATCAATCCACAGAATAAGACATCTGAATAAATAAATAAATAAGAAAGACTCAAGGGCACAGCTGGATAGCAAGAGTATCTTGAAACAAACTATGAATTGACGTTTTAGCCAGAACAGTTCCCGGCCCACACCTCAGATCTGAATTTATGATTATTCTGAGCAAGTTATTCAACCAAAATGCTACATTTAACAGACATTGCAATATTCTACTCCCTGCATATGGGAAACAATGTGATGATCACCTACAACTTGGATTTATTTATTAATTTTTTTTTTGGTTACAAACCTACAACTACTTGAATTTTATCAAATGGATAAACCCCATTATCAGATACAAAGAGTGAAGTTAAGGATAATTAAGATGCCCATGAGTGTTAAAAAAGAATTACAATTTCGGGCATGGAGCAGAATCAATGAATCATCAAGTTATCAATTCATTTATAGGGGCAAGAATGGTCCTATTTTTTCTATTTTACTTTTGAGGGTAATTATTTGATGCTTTGAATGCTAATTCTCTCTACATGAAGCATGAAAGCTTAGCAGTTGAAGTACCATGAAATTAAAATACATGCAGGGTACAACCACCTTATCATCAAAGTTTACAGCAGAAAAAGAATATAGTCGAAAATGGTACCCAAAAAAATCTACTGTTAAAAAACTATACAAAAAGGGAAGAAAAAAAGGAGAATATCTTCGCATCTCGATCTACATATGCAACACCAAACTCAGAGATCTCCTAAGCCAAAATCCACCCTCCATAAATAATCAACAACAAAAAAAAAAATGAGAAGGATCTTGAGGGAGGGAGAGAGAGAGAGAGATTGGGAATGCAACAGAAGAAAGAGTTCTTACCTGAGATTAATGAATGAATTAAAAGCGCCGAAAGTTATGAGGGAGGGTTCTTGGTTGGTTGTTCCTGCACCCTTTGGTCGGGTCAAAGTTGAGTTTAGAAAGGACACAAGAAGGGAGCAGCAACAGCAACAAAAGGCACAACAATGACACTTTTTTTATGTCTTCTTGGGAAAATACACTCACTGACCTCTCTTTCTCTCTCCGCCTGCCACTTTCAACTCCAACATCTTAACGCAGACCAAGCACCACTATATTGTTTTTGTCAGTTAAAATTTTGATAAAAAAAACATAAAACAACTTATCCAAAATGGTATTAATTAAGCTATCAAATTTAAACAAACTAAAAGCATTAACTAAGAAATTCTACATACAACAATAGAAATAAAAGGCATGTTAAGAAATGCAAGAAGTATAAATACACCCAATATTGAGAAGGAAAATTGTCAAATTTTAATGATGGAAATGGAAATTAAGCCAACTGAGAATTTCTTCTGTGACTAACGATGGAATAATCACAGGAGTTCTCAAATTCACGGTTAAATTTCTAAAGTGCACAACATAAAATTAGTACAAAAACAATAAAAAATAAAGATCCAAAGCAATGAGTGAGAACTCATACCAGAAAGGTCAAGGTAAACTTTACCGGATTATCATTGATTCAACAGACTCCAGAATATTCCTGTAAATGTAAGTGACTTTACATCTATGATCATATGCACAATTACAATTTCATAATGAGCCAGTTATAAGTGACAAATAAAAAATCTTCTGCTTGACTACTGATAATGTTAAAATTTTCAGAACCAGACAAAATCAGAACACTAGAAATAAACAAAGAACAATCACCTTATTCTCAGGCTCTTTTTGTTCAGCTTCATTAGTAGGATTTTCCTTGTTTCCATCTGCAGCAACATCATCCTCACCTGAAGGGTTTTGCTTTTCATCACCAAAATTCTTAGCAGTTTCATTCACTTTAGCAGTGGCCCCAAGTAAAATTGAAGAGAGAAAAGAAATACAGAACAATAAAATTTCATGGAAATAGTATAAAACAAAATACATGTGCAGACTAGAGGTGGAAATCAACATGTTTTTAACAAATATCTATTGTTATTGACACATAAAAGTCATTACAGCAGGTAAATTGTTTCTAACACTTAATCAAATACATCACAAACACGAAAGCGGTTGTTTGCATGTTAACTACAGCTTTGTACATTGGATGCTTCTAAGTTTTACAAAATATTCTGCCCATTTTTTTCGTAATGTTGTCATGATGTTGATGTCTAGCGGCGTGCCATCATTGAACCACTACACAATATAAAATACAAGTAATTAGTTACGTAGTGCTAAAAAATGAAGACAAAAAATGAAGACAAAATTTACCAGCGTCCAATTAGTCTTCAACTGCCCGACGATTATGTTCCACATCCAATGCATGACAAAATAGCCACACTCATAGGTTCCGCTTTGAACGTGACTCTACATTGAATGGAAAAAATCATTCAACGTTACAATTAACATGTTTTCCAAATGGAAATCAATTGTATCCAAAATCAAAATGTACGACTAACCTTCACTTCAATCCACCGCGGTGTACTGTGACCAAATTTCCCCTCACTCTTGGTTTCCAAAGTCTTAAATGCACTGAAAATAAACATTAAAATTGTTAGCTAATGTGGGCAACACTACTACAGTACCGCGGGTTCTATAACCAAAATTCCACAACTTAAAATGAGTTACTTAACTTGTTAATTGCAGCTTTTATATGAACATCTACCCTTCTACGCAAAGAACAAAACCAGACGACAGTATTTTTTTTAGGACACAAAACAATGAGCTGCCAATGTCCCCTACATTTGCGTGTACAACAGTGATGTATCAATAACACAAACATCATTTAACATATAACACAACATAGTCAACTTACTGATTCAAATAAGCGCCTAGATAGACATCTCGGTTCGATTCCTTAAGCCATTTTTCAATGTATTCTTGACATTGTCCACGTTTATCGTTTGCATTCAGTATAGCCTGCGGCTCAAGGAATCCATACACCGATCCTAGACCATTGCTTTGACTCAATTGGTCCATATACCTATTTTCAACAGTTGAAAAATTCAGTTAACATCATGTATGTAACGCAACAGACATACATTATTAGTGAATGACATCAAATATATTTACATGGTCCACAATTGTAGTATAGCTATGTTCAAACACTGTACGCCTGATATTATTTCATTCACATCAGCACACGTTATGAACAATGATGCAGTTGCATTTGGAATTCCAAATTTAGTAACATCCCATACTAACTCTACAGGCTTCTCATAAATGTCAACTAGGCTCTTAATCAACTCGCGCAAGGGGTCATCTACAACAACATCGTTGACCGCTTCAACAGCTTTAGTGTCTTTAGTTGGACTACTGCCCTCATGCTAAATATTTAAGGAGACCAACAATTAAAGTAATGTTAGGAAGTATGTTATGATATAGGTACTTATGTATAGAATTGGGAAACATAAAAAGTAAAATAACTCAATAAAGATTTTTTTAACAAGTGGTGTTGGCCATGCAATGAATGTGTGAAGGGCCTACCTGACACACTTAATCTCTGATGTTGGGAATGGGACCTCAGCGTCACCGTCAATAACTTGCTCAACACTAACCCTTACGACATCGTCTGCATAAGGCACATTGTGTATGGTCGAGCCTCCATCATATGTTTTTCCCAAGGCCACCAACTCAATTGAATCTTGGTGTTGCACATACAACCCCATAAGGGGTTCGACAGGAGCAACATCATTAGGCAGACATGGGTTGAGAACACTCTCCGCATTGCTCCCTTTTGTGCTCACTCGTGCTCCTAACCCATGTATATCTGGCTGAATATGTGTTGGGATCAACGATCCCCTCTGCGACATCTCAAGTATGATTTGTTCCTTCAACTCATCTTTCAATACCTGTATTTCATTTTTCCACTGTTCCTGTAGGCCTCCAATTATTTCAGCCATTTGTACTTGGCTGATCGACCCTGATGAACAACTGGAGCCACGTGCTGCCCTTCCAAAGTATTGACTTATTGTGACCCCAAACCCCGCTGCCCGAACACGGCCTCCATGATCCGGTCGCCCGATGGCAGTGTTCAGTATGTCTTCACGACCATGGGGGACAAAGGTACCCTGTCTCGTTTGTTCTTCCAATGAGGCCTACATCAAACACATTATAAATGTACAATTAACTTACAATTTGAACAACCAAGTCTTAAAATTATCAAAAACAAACAATTATTTCAAATTTCAGTAAATTGTATTACAAATGGAACAAGCAACTCACAATTTTATCAGATATTTCTTGTGCCGACTTTTATGTCATCTGTCCATATTGCTTAGTGCGTGCCAACACCCACTTGACATGTCTTTGAATGGGAGATGGGGGATCCGCAGAGTTTGGTGTATTCTCAGTTGTCATTGCGTCATGTTGTCTTTTGTTCATCTTCTCCTCCATCATCTTCTTTTCAAGCAAATCATACCCCCCACGAGAAAGTACATGGGGGCAGTCATTGTATTTTTGGATCTCTTGCATCTTCTTCCTGATTCCCTGTGATGTAGACATTTATTTAATAATCATCAAAGATTAAGTTGGCTTTATATTCACCAATTTTTTTTTGAAACATTGAATGATATTGACCTCTAACCTGCCAGTTAGGAGTTTTGCGGCTTGCAGCAAATTGCTCCCAAGTTTCTTTATCTACGTCATATTTGACCGGAGGATTATGTTCATGTTGACCTTCGGAGTTACCATACACAAATCTAGTCGTCAGGTTACATTTAAATTGCCTCCATCTACTGGCCACGGTGGACATGACCTTTTTCTTTGCATTTAATGCTTCTGGGATATCAAATTTTGCCTACATTACAAAGGGTTTTGTAAATGTTTGACAAATTGCATACCATTCAATTTTAAGAGCAAATAAACCAACATGTACTCAATATTAAAATCACTTACCAAAATGTCATTCCATACTAGGTCCTTTAGCGTGTCTGGAACATCTTTCCAGCTATTATGTACAATGGGAATTTTCTCTCTGGCCACGACCCCAAGATAACTGTGGAATTTCTCTTTGAATGGACCCGATCCTCGGCCAGTTGCGGCATCCACGTAAACAGTTGGTTTTGGCTGATCCAATGCTCGTACAGTCAACCTCCGTAGCCGTGTTGATTTTCTAGTATTCCTAGACTTCGTTGGTGACTGAATATTTGACTGCAGAGGGGACGCTGGTGGGGTTGCCATGAACCTGTCAAAGAAAAAGAAGTATGTTATAAACAACAACGTACTAATTTTATAAACTAACTTAAAAGGAAATATATCAACATTAATATCTACAAAACACAAAAGGCATAAGGTTATTACATGTCATTGATAAGAATTAGTTACGTAACAATGTTCTCCCATAGTCCTTCATCATGATCATTACGATTTGCATGTACATCGTCAACATAGTGTGAATCATTCATATTAGGCATAACTGTCGAAAAAGGTGGTGTCTCACAAATATCAAGCATCGTTGGATCATGTGCGTCATTTAAACCACTAGGTCTTCCCTGTAGAACCACTGAATATGTTGAATTGCAAGGGTCTTCGACATAAAATATTTGTCTTGCTTGTTGTGCCATAATGAAAGGCTCGTCCATGTAACCCACCTTGTTGAAGTCCACTAAGGTAAATCCCATTTCATCTTGCCGGACACCGGTACGGGCATTGATCCACTTACACTTAAACACGGGCACTCTAAAATCAGTATAGTCAAGCTCCCAGATTTGTTCAATGACTCCAAAGTAATGCATGGATGCTCGAATAGGATTGTTGTCTGATGCACTGCAAAAGTGATCCGAATCAGCATCAATCGTCACCCCACTATTTTGCATCGAGCTTTTCTCATCTTGGGACTTAGTATAGAACAAATAATTGTTGATGTGATACCCTTGCCATGTCGGAACATTTAGATTTGGCCCAAGAGCTAACAATCGTAATGTTTTGGAAGTAGCCTCATCAGCAAATATTGTGTGTCTAAACCACTTCATGAAAGTTCTGTTGTGCTCTTGCAAAACCCTCATCATGTTGAATCTTGGGTTAAGTGCGGCGACTTCTTTTTTGTGGGCATCTATGTATGGAATTACCTCTGCTGTATTATTCAATATATATAGATGTGCTTGTGAGATCTCGTGGCGAGTCATTGTCACAACATTGTAGCCTCGTGTACCCTTGCAAACTGGTGTCGTCACATGACGAGGTTCAGGTACCCCGACAGATTTAGCAGCTTCAATGTACTGCGAGCAATACTCAATACATTCTTCAGCAACATACCTTTCAACAATTGAAGCTTCTGGTCGGTGTTGATTCTTGGTATACCCCTTTAACACCTTCATGTACCGTTCAATTGGATACATCCACCGCAAAAATACAGGACCACACAACCGGATCTCCCTAACTAGATGAACAATTAAGTGAACCATTATGTCGAAAAATGATGGAGGAAAATACATCTCCATTTGACAAAGGACAATGGCAGCCTCATTCTCCAATTCATCCAATCTTGCAGGGTCAATGACTTTGCTACATATAGCATTAAAAACAAAGCATAGACGAGTTATGGCAACCCGAACTTTGTCAGGCAAGATTCCCCGAATTGCTACAGGCAGTAGTTGTTGCATTAATACATGACAATCATGAGATTTCAAGCCAACCAATTTAAGATCTTTAATGGATACAAGGCTGTTGATATTTGAAGAGTATCCTTCAGGGACTTTGACATTCCGCAAACAATGACAAAAACTCCTTTTTTCCTTTGTTGACATTGTGTGACATGCTGGGGGTAGATACGTTCGCGAACCTTTTGCTATTGGATGTAACTGCTCCCGTATACCCATGTCAACCAAGTCTTGACGACACTTCAAACCATCCTTTGTCTTGCCTTTAATGTTAAGAAGGGTGCCAATTAAACTATCACAAACATTTTTCTCCACATGCATGACATCTATACAATGTCTAACATCAAGATCAGACCAATAAGGAAGCTCAAAGAAAATGGACCTTTTCTTCTAGATGTTTGTCTCACTACTGGTTTTCTTTTGCGTCTTCCCAAAGATAGTTATGATGTCGTTCACATGATCATGTACTTCTTTACCATTTAACGGTTTTGGCGCACTTTCATTTTCTTGAGATCCATTGAAAGCTTTCTTCAATCATCGATATGGATGGATCTGGTTCAGAAATCTTCGATGCCTTGTGTATACTGTTTTCTTTCCATGTTTTAGTTGGACGAAACTTGTATTTTTCTCACATATAGGACATGCGTGATGGCCTTTCACACTGTAACCACTTAAATTTCCATATGCTGGAAAGTCATTTATGGTACAAAAAACCATTGCACGCAACCTAAAGGTCTCCTGCAAATTCCCATCCCAAACATCTACCCCGTGTTCCCACATTGTTCGTAGGTCTTCAATCAACGGAGCTAGATACACGTCAATATCATTACCGGGCTGTCTTGGTCCTGCTATCATCATGCAAAGCATTATGTACTTCCGTTTCATGCACAACCAAGGAGGAAGGTTATAAATCATCAACAAAACAGGCCATGAACTGTGACTGGTGCTTAAGTTACCAAAAGGGTTCATTCCATCGGAGGCAAGACCAAGCCTTAGATTTCTGGTCTCATTCCCAAAATCAGGATACAAAGCATCGAATGCCTTCCATTGCGGACTATCAGCCGGATGTCGGAGCAATCCATCAATTTTTCTGCCTTCAACATGCCACATCAACTGTTTTGCATCATATCTATTAGCAAACAATCGCCTAAACCTTGGTATTATTGGAAGATACCAACAAACCTTTGCTGGATGACTGTTCTCTGCGGTTGCAACATCACTCTCTTCATGGTTTTTGACCTTGTAGCGGGATACACCACATGTTGGGCATGTGCGCATTTTTGCATACTCATTTCTATACAATATGCAATCATTTGGGCATGCATGGATTTTCTGGTACTCCATTCCCACTGGACATAAGATCTTCTTCGCCTCGTATTGACTCTTTGGCAACATGTTATCTTCAGGAAGCAACTTTTTCAATAACACTAGCAATTCAGTAAAGCTCTTGTCACTCCAGCCAAATCGTGCCTTCAAGTTGACTAAAGCTAAGACCGCAGACAATCTTGTGAATGTTGTGCACCCAGAATACAAAGGAGTCTTTGAATCATTCTCTATTTTGTCATACAAAGGAGCATGTGCTTGCCGAAAACCATCCTGCCCTAGGTCGCGAATCATTTCTTCTATACGACAACCCGTATCTACATCGATTGCCTCAGTGTGAGACAATGTTGGATTGTCTGGCAATTCCCCATGCCATATCCAGTTTGTGTAATTTGGAATCTTCCCGTGACATATTAGATGTGATCTTATTTCACTTAGCGTCTGGTGTCTACCATTTGCACATTTTACACATGGACAAAAATATTTGCCGTGCAAGGAGGGGGCATGCATTTCGGTAAATTGGAGAAACTGTTCCACCCCAGTCCCATACTCAGCAGTGATGCGTGATGCTCTCATCCAACTTTGATCCATGTTGTCCGTTTGCTGCACAACCTTATGAAGTTATGTAACATGCATGCGACATCTCACTTTTCTAAGTAAAGGTGTGGCCCTATCCCATTCAGGAAGTAATTTTTTTTATAGTAGATTGAATACTACAAGTTAATTGTCTTTTCTAAATTTGACAAAATTTCGGCAGCATTTCGCCTAAGTCCCCAAGTACACAAGATGAAAGCGGTGATGTATTGTTATCCACCACATTCAAGTATGCACTCGGAGAACAAAGGGAAATGAAGTATACCGAAATGTTGACAAATTTAAGAAAAGAAAATTAACCTATACGTAATAATCTACTATAAAAAAAGATTCTTCCCAAACTGTCCAAACGGACAATTCAAGATTCAATACACCGATTAATACAAACTATCCGTATTAATCGATGTATAGAATCTCAAACGGGAAACTAAGGTTCGCTCACAATGCTCATAATTTAGTTATATAATACATCATGTCATATACAAAGAAGCATTCAATTATCATTGTTGTGAGTCAAAGAAATACAAACCTAAAAAATATGGTAAATAACAGCTACGACTGTGACGACAGTAATGGCAAGGCAATGACAGCAGTGTAGATTCAACTCCTCAGTACGTGGGAAAATTCATTGGTTCTAGGTTATTTTTCAGAAGCAACTACCTACAAACAAAAAACACATAATATCCAATATATCAGAGCTTATTTCTACATCTCAAGCACAAGGTATGAAGAATCGTGTAATTAAGGATGTAAATAGCAACTATAACTGACTGACATAAAAGTTACAAATAAATTTGTATACTAAACTCCAACAAAATGTAATTAATAAAAAAGAAGGTTGGTTAAACTTTCTTCTACCAATACCATTTTGAATATGTACAAGAGTCTGAAACTAATAACTGTTAGAACAAAAATCAATTGTTCAGAATTTTCGTAATACAAATCCTACATAATTGACCGGCCTTTTACAAATATTAATGCTAACCTCGTTAGGAAGTACTCAACAAAATAAAAAAGGGTGCATAAGCATAAAGAATGCTTTATTGTAAATGATACATCATGCATGAAACTGTCTGCGGTTTTCATTTAACTATTATGAAAATTTTGAGTTATTAAGTAGGCTATATATTAGGTCAAAGCTAAGGATCATTGTTTAAGTATGAGCAATATCAGTCATAAAATACCGGTATTTCTAGGGAGTATCAAGCTAACTGCATGCAGTTTCTGACATTCAAAGGCATAGTTGGATCATTTAGATCCAGCCAGATACATACTTAGCTTTCCAATGAGCACATTCTTTATTCTCTAGTAGTTCAAGAAGTCCTTCCAGTATCTGCATATTTAATTTAAAGTAAATAATTAAGATATTGAATCAAACGATAAAAGGAAATAATTAAGAAAAAAAAAGTGTAGTGAGTTTCAATAAAGGAAACAGTCCAAACTTCATATGTTGAAAATAAAGGATTTCTAATATATACTGCCATAGTTTTCTGTCTAGGCTTTTAACTGTTTAGTGCAAGTTTGGGCTCAACAGTGCATTTTGGAATGCAAGAAGAGCTTATACCTGTCAATTAACCTCATATATTCTCAATTAAAAACAGTTATAGAAGAATAAAACATTTAAAATTAGTACCTCCAATCTTTCACAGCTGCAGCAGTGAGCTGTATATTATCATATTCATGACATGGACGATAATTTTACCAAAAAAGGGGTGGCACCACCTATATCT
The DNA here is from genome assembly GCF_000004515.6 of Glycine max. NCBI lineage: Eukaryota > Viridiplantae > Streptophyta > Magnoliopsida > Fabales > Fabaceae > Glycine > Glycine max. The sequence goes on from NC_038254.2 coordinate 16,742,899, forward strand.
GATCAAACCAGTAGAATTTATAGGAACCTGAAATTAAAATAAATACTTATTAGTGTTAATATCACCATCCTGAAATTAAAACTAGTGGTGTTGGTAACTTAGATACCAAGTCAACCAGAGGGTAAGGTAGCCACCTACTCAACCCAAAAGGATATTGATATAGGAACCTGAAATTAAAATAAATACTCATTAGTGTTAATACAAGATGAATCTCTTGTTCCTGCTGCGGTAATATGACCTGTCTCTTATTCTTGTAGCTTAATTGGTATCAAAATGGCTCCAAGTTAAGTGGGATTGTCTCTAGAGTGATTAGTAAGGGTGTGTTTATGAGTTTATCCTTGTAATTTATTTAGTATGTTAACATTACAATTCACTTTAAATTAAATGAAGGTTGGACACACCATTGCTTGCTTTGATGACAAACATACTTTAGAGGAGCCTTATCCAGTTGGTATGATTTGCACATATTTATCGTTAATATGTATCTTCTTTATGTAGAGGCATGTTGAATGTTACATATATTGTTCTATTATTGTGAATCATGTTCATAGACACCATTGATCTCTAAATCCTTAATGATTTTGCCTATATTTTTTGTTGGTCTCTATCTACCTCAGTACTTCCAGTCATAGAGCTACCTTACATTTTATCTACTCTCTTAGCTTGGACTTTCACTGGTCTTCTCTACATATGCCCAGACAAATCTCCTAAGGTAGAAAAAACAGAAATTTATATGCTGAAAATGTATTAAAGTAACCTATTTCTGATTATATAGTCAAGGCTATTGTATAGGTCCTATAGAATATTGTTTTCTTTCAACTATTTCAGCAAGAAAAGAATTGTTGTTGAATGCAATGATCTCTCACAATCTCCCATGTTTAGTTTTTAGTTCCCTGGTTAAAATTAATTTTTGGGATGTATCAAACATACTGCTCTAACATTAACAGCACAGAATTGATGCGCACTAGCCACTAATTTATGTAATTGGACTTAAGAATACAATTCATGCGCACTAGCCACTAATAACACTTGGTCCATGAGCCATCGAGAAGGTGAAAGTCAAATATTATCACATCTTTATACGAAAAGTAACTTAGGAATGGATAGGTAGACTTGTCAAACAATCTCTCTTTTTTTCTCCTTTTTTTTATTTACTTTTCTTTTCTTGTTGTTGAGTTTAATCATTTGGTTCGGTTGTAGATTCTCCCCTTTAGAATTGGGTTTAGAACTTAGAAGAAGACAGAAATAAAAATATAAATATAAATTGCACTGTGTTTCTGATCAGTTCAAGAAAAAAGACAAAACTTAAAGTAAATAATTAAGATATTTAATCAAATGATAAAAGGAAATAGTTAAGAAAAAAAAGTGTAGTGAGTTTCAATAAAGGAAACAGTCCAAACTTCATATGTTGAAAATAAAGGATTTCAAATATATACTACCATAGTTTTTTGTCTAGGCTTTTAACTGTTTAGTGCAAGTTTGGGCTCAACAGTGCATATTGGAATGCAAGAAGAGTTCATACCTGTCAATTAACCTCATATATTCTCAATTAAAAACAGTTATAAAAGAATAAAACATCCAAATAATTAGTACCTCCAATCTTTCACAGCTGCAGCAGTGAGCTATATATTATCATATTCATGAGATGGATGATAATTTTACCAAAAAAGGGGTGGCACCAGTTATATCTGATCAAACCAGCAGCATTTATAGGAACCTGAAATTAAAATAAATACTCATTAGTGTTAATATCACCATCTTGAAATTAAAACTAGTGGTGCTGGTAACTTAGATACCAAGTCAACCAGAGGTTAAGGTAGCCACCTACTCAAGCCAAAAGGATATTGATAATTGACCATTCCCAATTCCACATATTATATTTGTTTTAAAAATTTCCCAATTCCATTAACAATCTATCCCTTCCCTGTTTGGCATGGCAAGGTTGACTAACTTACTGTATGTCTCTTGTAGTGATTCTAGCATATATCGTATGGTAAGAAACAAAGATGTCGTGGGAGGGATATAATATTTAAAAACAAAAGATATATACAAGCTAGAAAGAATCAACCTATTTATACTACTATAACTACACTAATGTTTATCTATTTAATAACTTTTTATTAGATAATCTTATTTTAAAACTTACCATCAAATTCAAAGTTCTTATCATATATACAAATCTTATATGGATCCAATTTTTTTAATACTCTATTAATAAATATCAAAATTAACATATATATTATATACTTATAAAGTATGGAAATAAACACTTTTTGATTATATTCTACTAAGGACATAGATTAACTGACATGTGATTGATTGATCCAACTTATCTAGTGGTTTTAACTCTAGAGTTCAAGTCTTGGGTATGGGTATGCAACTGTCACAATCCAAATCTTTTGCTGGAACTTTGCGGCTCAGAGTAATCTTATTGCTTGAGTAGAATTGCCTTTAGTAGAGAACATCTATGATATCTACCATAAAATATTCTTAAGGTTGAAAATTGACACACAATAATGTAGCAATACTTCAGTTATGCAACATTAAGTATCTTTTCGTGATGTCTAGTATTACTTGTAAATTGATTCTGATTTATTCAAAATTCCCAAATGATCCTGTTTTTGTCAAGGAAAGCCAAAATGCTTTGGGTAGGAATGAAAACTTACACGAAACCAGCATAATCAAATTTGTTTCTTAGTTGAATAATTTCATATTGCAAAGAGGAAAAATCTGCTGGAACAATAGACAATTCTGTGGAAAGAGGTACTTTGCCAATTGTCTGCTGCCGGTTTGAAAATTATTAGTTAGTAATGGGTACTTGGCAAAAGTTGCCAAGACTAAAAGCATGTTTTGTGAAAACAATATTTTGAGATTTTATATTTTTGATGTACATTGGATTATGACATTCAAATAAAAAATAAAAAGACAGAGGAGCATATAGTTTCATCATCAAACTAGGTACCACCTCTTAAGTTTCAAGATGCTGCTACCATTTTAAGTAGAAAAAAAGTGGAAAAAACATATCTTCAAGGTGCTCCCCAACATGTGGTCTGACTCGGATATTATGTGTTTCTAGTACAGAAAATATAAAGATGAGATTTGAGGGTGAAATAGCCTTCATTCCTCCTTTTGCTTCCATTTTAATATTAATCAGCACTTTTTTGTCTTGCTAGTAGCTACATAAAGCTTTTAAGGCTGGCATTCTGCCAGATAAGATGTTTCAGCTTATATGCTTCAAAACTTTAGGTCATAGCCCTAATTTATAGGTCCCGAGACTGTTTGAAGAGGACGGACAATCCCCTTTTGAGATTAAAAACAGATATCCACTTTATTCTGATGAAACAGTTGGTTCAAAAGAGAAATTTGCCAAGTGTCAAGGTTCTTGAGCCTGCAATGGCACATGCCCAAGTTTAGACTTGGATGCCATCTTAATTAATGTCACATATTTTGATCTTCAACAAAACCATGTTTCTCCATGCCTTACATAGATGCTTGCACCTATACTATGTTGTACACAAAGGGAGAAAAAGAAAGACTAAAGCATTAGCTACTTACTTTTGTTTCTTTATTATACCAATGAAAACAACACTTGGAAAAAAGATCTATATACTCCTAAGAATCATGTGAATTTAAGAATTAATTGTTTCTTTATTATATCAGTTACTCATGCTAGTTAATTGTTCTCTCCTGTCCACTAATGTTATAGGCCACTGTTGCAAGCCAACTAAGCATTAACAAAAACTAACAGCTCTGTATGAGGTCCCCCTCCAATCCCTTTTCCACTATAGGTATCAACCAAAATAAAAACACAATCCTTGTCTCTCCTCTGTCTCTCCTCTGTCTCTCTCTATATACCCTCATATTCATATTAATTTTAAGCAAATCCCACAAACCATCATCATCATTATTTACCATTCCCGCCCCATGAAGTGTTCTCTTTGTCCCTCAAGATTATGACTCACCTATATAGCTGTGTTACGAGTACAGAGGACGCAGAAATTGGAGAAGAAGGTCTTGAGGAAGAAGAAGACCAGAGTACGAAGGAAGAAGAGAAAAAGGGGGGTTCAAGGAGAAGGAAAGCCCAAGAGGAAGATTCTCAAGCCCAACTACTTAAAAGACTACGTTTAAAGAAGGAACAACAACATACTTCATCATACTTAGCCTTATACTTAATCCTTATACTTAATTAGGAAATTAAGAACTCAAGCAGGAGATAATCATAACCAATTTTGTTATATACATATTCTAGAATGATTCCATAGCTAGACAGCTCAGCACAAATTCTGTTATCAACCATCTATATAATATCATGTAAATAACAAGTATAAGGCAATGAGAATATTCACCTTTATCTCCCCTTCTTTGTTATCTTCTTCTTCTTGTTCTGTGGAGGGTCTGAACCTCGAAATCCAGAAGCTATCAAGCTGTATCATACCTCAAAGTGTACATGCAACTTCAATTAAAAAAACTATTTTCACTTTCAAACACAATCCTTCCCATAGCACCCAATAAATTAAGGACAAGCTGGGTTAATTGTAATGTTGTTATATTTTCATGTTGCTTATGCAGAACTCAGTCCAACAAACCCTAGAGTTCGACCTCAACTGTAAATACAAAGCCCGGACAAACCCTAGAACTGGTAAATGACGAAAACTAACAAGTAATTAACTTACCTCACAAAAGTTGGACAAAACCTAGCCCGGACAAGTTACCGGCACCGACGAAATGCAGAAGCAGACCAGGGAGGGCACCACAGAGGTTTGCTACGAAGGAGGTTGCTAGCTAGGGCGTGCTCACAACAGATAGGAAGGGCAAAGAGATAAAAGGTAATGGCGCAGTTTCTAAAATTTTATTTTAATTTGTAAAACTGCAACAAGGACGGTGATTTCTTAAAAAACGTTGTTGTATTCTGTCAAATACAAAGACGTTTTTCACTACTCAAACGTAGTCATTTGAATTGCTCAAATACGACATCGGGCAGCACCAAAAACGTTGTCGTTAATGTCAGGGTATTTACAAAAATGCCACCGGTACATATTCAACAACGTTGGCATAGCACCGATGTTATTCTGATGTCGTGGAAATGCTTTTTTATAGTAGTGCTTGCATGAAAAACTGAATCTCATTTCCCCAGGATATTGACCCTAAGCTTGAAGAAGACCTCCACAAACAGGAAGGAAAACACTTGTACTTAGCTTTTTATTGTCTACTATATAAAAAAAACATGTATATGGTTATTTTTTAAAAAAGAAAAATAGTCAAACTAAAAATATGAATGGTTGAAATTAAAGAGCTGTTGTTACCTTCAGTGAGGCGGTTACTGTAACGGTTGAGAATTTAGGGCCATGCATTCTCACAAGTCTCACCCTACCCCAAGCTTGTTCCATAGCATTTCAAAATAAAAATAGCTAGAGAGAGTGAGGGAAGTTTCACTTTCAGGTACCCTTTGATTTTCAAGGCCGTGGTTAGTTACAATTTATGATATCATTTAACCAAAATTATTCAATTTTCTTAGGCTAGTTTGAGAACAGACACAAGACTTGATAGAAACTATAAAGAATATGGGAGATTTGGTCAAAAGACTGAAATTTAATCCAAAAAATGATAACCATGAATAGAGTTGGTAGTCATGTATTGTTCATATGAAACAATAAAATAATAAAATAAAAAATTTAAAAAGCTTAGAATATCCCCCTGGAAGGTACAAAGCATGCAATAGATTCCGTTAAACTCAATCTGTAAAAAAAGGAAACTAGAAGAAGCCTTACCCTTGCTTCCAATAGAACTCCAAGACGTTGATAGACCTTTTCAAATTCAGCGTTACTAATATCACAAATTTGCCGCCATGCATTGTGAATCCTTTAAAAAGAAAGAAAGAAAAGACCGAGGTCCACTTATTCACTAATTGATTTCACTAAAAGAAAAGACCAGGCTCATTAGCTATTCTGTTTCTCAATTCTAGAGAAACACGATAAGCTAAACAAAAGAAAGTCAAATGCCTTAAGTGTTTTTGGAATCTAAGACTAACATATTTAAAATTGACTTCTTTTTTCCCTATAAAAGTCATATATAGATTTATATCACAATAAAAAAAAAGGACCAGCCTTTCACTTTCAACTCTTCAACCTCTCTATCAATATATATAAAAAAAAAAAAAAGGACCAGACATATATAGAGTTATATCACAATAAAAATAATCCAGGTTCCCCGTATGCAAATAAGTTTTTCTAGCTTGTTGTCTGCAAAATACGAACACACATAAATGATGGATACCAAGTTAACTTCAGTCCATGGCAATGAATGAGTTACCGAAGTGTACTTTGCAATCAAATCACTAACTCGGGCTGTGCCAAATAAATCTTGATATGCTTTTCACTTCATAAAGTGCCAAATAAAAAACTATTTTCATTGAAATGTCAAAAATCACATCAACTGTCTCTCTGGATCCGTAATCAAACATGTCCTAAGCTACTGACATAAAACTTGAGAAATTATTATTATATGGTTACTATATATGTATCTCTAATTTCGGTCAATTTCATATGACACAACTGAGTATTTTATTAGTTTCATATAAAAATTGATACGGATCTATAAACACCTAGTCCTCCTAGATTATACAATAATTTATCTACAAATTTACCATAAAACATACTCCTATCTATTGTCTTTTGTGATACTAGAGAAAAAAAAGAAGAAGATTGACGTTATATATGGTAACTACAGCACCCAGACCAGAGAAAAAGAAAAGGTTAATCAATCCGATAGAGAAAACTATAGAGAATTGCTTTTATATAATTTTCTGAGAAAAGTAAGAGAGAAAAAGATAATAAATTATACAAATTGAATCTCAATAAACAAGGATTCCTCTTAAAATTAATTTGTCCAAGTCAACTCAAATGCCTAATTTGTCCAAAACTGAGAAAAAAAGAAGTCACAAGTCTTCAATATATTAAGATTCTAGGTAACATAAATATTAAATAAAAAACTTGGTGAAGCAATAGAGAGGCTTAAGTGGGCCCTTTAAGGAACATATAGATTGTGTTACTCTAACTAATTTAAATTTTCATGTTCTTGTTGAGAACGGTAACCGGGTAGCTAGTGAATTATGAATACTCCATGAGGGACAGCGGCAATATCATGAGTTGATTGTAATACTTTGACATGCTTCCTATATATATGATGCAGAAGTTTAATTTAACTCAAACGAAAAAAAACGGGGAGTAAGGAATTCACGAATCCTTCTCAACCCAATATGTATATGACATGATGACTTTCTGTATTGACAATGAAGGAAAGGAAATTTATTAAAATAATAATAACAATTATAAGCTCAACACATTTCAAGAAATAGCTAAAAATGTGCAATGAAATCAATAGTATTCTAAAGGAAAAAGTGTCTTCAATTCAATCAAACTTTGGATCCTTTGTAAAATATCATTATGAACTTTGAGTTATCTCAATTAATCTATAAACTTCAACCATTTTCTTAATGAACCTTTCATGCAGACTCTTGTGTTTTATCAGACATATGAATCTATAAACTACCATCAAGATTTCTAATTAGGAAGATTTGAATATTCATTAAAATCAGAATCTAACGTTAAATTAATCAATGGTCTAGATTAACACATTTGGATGGATCAGATTTTGTCACAGATTTACTGCTACTGACCAAACAAAAGCTGATAAGGAGGATCTATTTAATAGTTAAAGGTTAAGAAACAATTGAGACAACTCTAAGTTTGTGATGGATTATTAAAATGACCCAAAGTCCAATGGAGCTGAATACAGTTTTCCCTATTCTAAAATGCTTTAAGCATTAAAAATTGATTATGGGAATGGCTAGGTTGTTTCATTCACAAGGCTAGGCACCTAGAAGTATGACTATGCAATATGCATCATTAATATCTTCAACTAAACTGAATCATTCAGAACATACCTCATGACTCACGAGGATATGTCAATGTAGACACAATACATTTGGACATTGGTGAGGCAATTGCAACATCATATGCACTAAGCTTATCCTATATGCAACAACAAGCTTATCCTATATGCAACAACAAGCTTATCCTATATGCAACAACAAAGGAAGCAAACTTGTGCAGAATATACACATACATGCACCAAAGATAGGCAGGATAAGGAAAGTAATGCAGTTCTATCGTAAATACAATACAGAGAGTATACTTTTAACAATGTCCATAATCCCTGCTGTTAAAGTGACAACATGATCTGCCCAAGGCAAAAACATGTAAACTAGCTGTTTTATGAGTTCATTCTTTTTTGGTCATCAAAATTGTTATTCAAAATTTGAATGGGTACTTACAAAATCAAATTCATCCAACTCATATAAGAAAACACCTACAATAAACCATATGAGTAAGGCAATCACAATCTAACACCATATAATTTTCTGTAAAAAGAGAGCATCAGCTAGAAAGGGAAAAATAAAATGAAGTAAAATTGAGTAATATGTAAAAACATTTACCTAAATAGTTCAAGAATGAACCAGTGATATAAATTTTGTCGGAACAACTCTGATTAGTGGAGACTTTTGAAGTAGGTACTCAATTTCCCTATTTACTTCATCAGATGTCATTGTGGATGATGAATCCATTATAAATTACAATGATTCCAATCTAACAAAGCACGGAGGTTGAGTTCTCAATATAGGAAGATTTCATAGATCCTACACAATTAGAAGACATATTTTATTGGATTTAGTGAAATGCAAGACAAAATCGAGCATTAAGCATAGCCAAAAAAACTTGGGATAAGAATGTAGATATCACATGAGCATTATGAAAATAGAAAGATGAGAAAACAAACTAAAGTAACTTACTTTTAGCATAAGCATAGGTTTTCAATATCTTTACATTAGTCAAGAGTTGCAGCCAGCCTATGAAGATTAAATAAGATACATCAGTAGTGGTGAGAATAATTCCTTCTTCAAGACATGAATGATTGCATGTGGAGGAGAGTGGTTGATAACTTAGACCCAAATGACCTGTGATTGTGAGAGAACTAATTTGGGGTAGAAAGCACAATTTTGTGTTGAAAGGTGTTTAGGTTGTCCAAGTCTTCCAGGTTCAAACGGGAAAGGTTAGAATAAGATATGAAGAGTACGTTTTCATCCTTGTGCAAAATAGCATTTTCTAAAAACCATGTATTCAACAAGTTGCAGGTTGAAAAGAGCTTAGTACAACCTGTGAATGTATGAATACATGATTTTGATGATGCCAAAGAATAATCAAACAAGGTTGCATTCAAGATTACTTCAACAAACATTCAAAGGTTAGTTTTAAGGCCATTTGATATCCTTGTAGGGTTTTTTTTATTATATATTTTGATTATTTATACTGAATATGTATTTTTGTGAGTGCAAAATAGTTAGTTTTAAGGCCTTTTGATATCATTTGATTCTTATACATTCAAACAAGTGGTAACATTTTCTTTTGGGCCAAGAAATGGTACTTTGAACGGTATGACATGCTCTACTCTTTTAATTCAATACAAATTGCTTAATGCTATTCTCCTCTCTGCTCATGATTTGTTTTTGATGTTAACAAAGGGGGAGAGATAGATAAAAGATAAGATAGTAAGGGGACTTATCTATTTTTTTATGAGACAGATTATATATATATATATATATATATATATATATATATCAGAGATCAGCGGGAAAAAAGGACCAAACAGACAAATAAGAAGTAAGAATGCAGTATGATAAATAGAAATCGAAATATAAACTTTAAAAACAGGTATCAAGGGCACACCGGAGACCGGCTTACAATTCCCAGGTTTTCATAAACAAAGAAACCGAAGCGGCGGTAGAGCCGCATAGGATCGGTAAAGAGAGAGAAGAGATATGGAAAATAGAAATTTATTGAAACTTGAAAGAAGCGCTTACAAAAGTTTTTCTTTCAGAGCACCTCTTCTGCGAAACCTGAAAAATAGCCAAATGAAAGGGTGCCTCACAACATGGTTAAGGACTCCTTATATAGCCAAAATTCTAAGACCGGTAGTTGCCGATAGTTTTGACCGGAACTATTTGACTGTTTGTTACAAGGCAAGTAGTTTTGTCCGGGACTTTATTTGCTATAGGACAGGTAGTATTGTCCAAAATTACAAATTAATTGTGGAAGCAAAGCTTCATGATCAATCAACAATGATTCAAAGGTGTTTTGATGATAACAATGATGACAACAAAAGATGATGATAAAGGTGATGAACAAAAAGCTCAAAAGATCATAGAACAACTCAAGTGAATCAAAGAACATCTCAAGTAAATCAAGAACAAGTCAAGAGTTCAAGAATCAAGGAGAATTCAAGACTCAAGAAGAAAGCCTAGAATCAAGAATCAAGACTCAAGATCTCAAGATTCAAGACTCAAGATTCAAGAATAAAGAAAGGACTCAATCAAGATAAGTATTAAAAAGTTTTTCAAAACTTTGAATGGCACATGAGTTTTTGACAAAACCTTTACCAAAGAGTTTTTACTCTCTGGTAATCGATTACCATATTGTTGTAATCGATTACCAGTAGCAAAATGAGTTTGAAAATGTTTTCAAACTAAATTTACAACGTTCCAAATATTTTCAAAAGGCTGCAATCGATTACAATGTTTTGGTAATCGATTACCGGTGTCCTTGAACGTTGAAATTCAAATTTAAATGTGAAGAATCACATTGTTTCACTCAAAAGCTTTGTGTAATCGATTACACATATTTGGTAATCGATTACAAGTGTTTGTTTCTGAAAAATCTAAAGATGTAACTCTTCAAAAAGGTTTTGACTCTTTCAAATGGGTTTTAAGTTTTTCTAAAAGTTATAACTCTTCTGAATGGCCTTCTTGACCAGACATGAACAGTCTATAAAAGCAAGGCTTTGTTCTGCATTTTTTAATCAATCATTCCAATCTTGAACACTTTTCCAATTCATTCAAACAATCCTTTACAAGCCTTGAATCTCTTTGAACTTCTTCTTCTTCTTCTTTGTACCAAAAGCTTTCTGAAGTTTTCTGGTTTTCCAAAACTTGAAAACTTGTGCTATTCATCTTTTCATTCTCTTCTCCCTTTGCCAAAAAGAATTCGCCAAGGACTAACCGTCTGAATTCTTTTTGTGTCTCTCTTCTCTCTTTTCCAAAAGAAGGAAGGACTAATCGCCTGAATTCTTTTGTGTCTCCCTTCTCCCTTGTCAAAGAATTCAAAACGACACAGTCTGAGAATTCTTTTGATTCTTCCCATTCCCTAATACAAAAGCGTTCAAAGGTTTAACCGCCTGAGAATTCTTTTGTATCCCCATTCACAAAGTATCAAAGGTTTAACAGCCTGAGATCTTTGTCTTAACACATTGGAGGGTACATCCTTTGTGGTACAATTAGAGGGTACATCTACTTGGGTTTGACTGAGAACAAGAGAAGGTACATCTCTTGTGGATCAGTTCTAGTGGAGGGTACATCCACTAGGTTCAAAGAGAACAAGGGAGGGTACATCCTTTATGGATCTTTGCTTGTAAAAGGTTTTTTACAAGGTTGAAAGAAATCTCAAGGACCGCAGGTCGCTTGGGGACTGGAGGTAGGCACGGGTTGTTGCCGAACCAGTATAAAAACTTTTGTGTGTTTGTTTCCTTCTTCCCTACTCTTTTACTTTCCGCTGTGCATTTAATTTTTGCTTTTACTTTCTGTTAAGTTTCTCTTCTACTCCATATTCTCTTAACAACAAAAGTAAAAGCCTTAAAAGAGTAATTTTTAATTGGTAAAATTTTAGGAATAATTAATTCAACCCCCCCTTCTTAATTATTCTGAGGCCACTCGATCCAACATTAATTACATACAGATGGTTTTTTGACCGAAATTAAATTTAATCTAAACAGATACCAAAACAATCATCTTCATTTTGGTAAAAGGGGTCTTCTTCTTCTTCTTCAGCAGAGCTTGTTTCTTCCTTCTTTGAGGATGAACCTTCTTCCTCCTGCTGTAAAATTTGCAGAACTTCTTTTAGATTTTTAGTTAGGATCTCCTTTGATTTTGATCCTGCTAAAAATGCTGTCAGATGTGACTTTTGGTTTAAAAACACAAGTTTTTGGATCAGCTGCTTTGAGGAATTCTGGATGGGATTGGAACTAGAGTTTTACTTATTCTGGATCTGCTTTGGATGAGTCAAATTGTGTCCACCATTTTACAAATGCATGTCTTTGTAGTGATGGATATTGGTTTGTTTTTTCAGTCTTGTTGTAACGATATTGCCATTAGAAAATCCATGACAGAGCAAAACTTGAGAAGTATTTAAGATCTGCTGGAATTTGTGATTCCTGCGAATTGTATTGTCTTTCAAATTGAGTAAATCCTTGTTGGACTGTTTCCGGGAAGATCTCTGGAATTGGACCAAAGAAATCCCACCATTGTAAAAACCAATTTGGAAAATTGTAAATTGTGTTGGTCTTGAAATATATCAACCATGAATGCTTGAAGCGGGTATTTTGGTGCCAAAACACCTTAGTCCAAGCATCAACATAATCCCAATAGGTATAACCTACCGGGTCAAACAGCACTGAAAATCTCTTTCCTTTGTTTAAGTCTGAACCAAAGTGTCTTGGTTGAAGAACTTTTAGTATTTGGATTGTGGAATGGGTGTTTAATGTCTGGTCTTTTGGATCTTTGAAATATTTGATAGATACTGAATTTGAATCTACGAAAATCAATTCATAAAAAGTTCTTGACTTCAGGATGATAGTTGGTTTGTAGTGAAATCCTGATGAGAAAGCCTTGGTCGTCGCCTTAAAGGGATTTGTGTCCCAAAATTCAAGTTCCATTTGCAAAATAGTTAAAAATTTAATTTTATAAATATAATTGTTAGTTTGTTTGGTAGGTGGTATTTGTACTTTGGCTAGGGGTAGTTTCCCTTTAGGATTGGTAGCTGTTTTGATCATTGATACATTTTGGATCATTGTTTGTAAATTTGATTCAGAATCATCGTCAGATTCTGAGGCAATATCTGCCTAAGATTTTTTGATTATTTTTGGAAATTTGGTTAGACCCATGTCTTGAAGGGCCTGAAGGGTTTCAATTGGTCAGGCATAGTCGCCCGATGTTTGTTTGGCGGTTGCCGGTTTGGGAGATTCCTGAGTGGATGGCTCAGGTTTGATTGAGATAATCTGGGTCGATGACCCGTCTAAATTGGTTTTCTAGGTAGATGACCCAGCCTTGGTTGGTGACCCAGAAGAATCTGAGGATGATTTTTTAGTGGACAACTCTGGAAGAGCCAGCCTAGATCCTTTTCCTGTACCTCGACCTCCTCACAGGGAGGCTCCCGATGCCTTAGGAGGCATTATCGCTTTTCTGTAAGAATTCACGGGTAAGGTAGTCAGGTAGCGAGTTTGAGGTGCCCTTGATATATTCTATGTCAAAATCAAAGACACTTAAAATTTCTTGCCATCTTGCAAAAATATGTTTTGAGGCAAGGTTTTTAACATCTTTTTGTAAAATATCTTTGGCTGATTTACAATCAACCCTGATTAAAAAATTTTGGTTTAATAAATCCGATTGAAATTTGGAAATGCACAAAACAATTGCTAAAACTTCTTTTTTAACAGTTGAATATTTTAATTGTGCAGGATTCCAATGTTTTGATGTATATGCAATGACATGATCTTGACCATGTATTCTTTGTTTGAGGATGCCACCATAACCTATGTCTGATGCAATGGTTTCGACAATTTTAAATGCCTGTGGAATAGGAAGATACAGACATTTTATGGATTGGACTTTGAGTTTGATCTCTTTAACTGTTTGTGTATGGAGATCAGACCAAGGAGGCGGATTTTTCTTCAGCCTATCATGCAATGGCTTGACAATATTTTTTAAATAGGGGACAAATTCTCCTACATAATTTAGACAACCTAGAAATCTTTGTCACTGGATTTTGTCTAAGATTTGGTTGGGAAATTTTCAAGAAAATTCTATCGACCTTTCTATTGGAATGATTGTGCCTTGATGTATATTGTGACCAAGGAATCGAATTCGAGTTTGGAAAAGATTGATTTTTGATTTGGAGACTGCCAAACCATTCTGTTTGATGATATGGATGACAGTATGGAGATGTTTGAAATGTTTGTCAATGTTTTGGGAAAAGATTAAAACATCATCTATGTAGACAATGACAAATTTTGAATAAGGATTAAAAATATCATTCATAATTTTTTGAAACTCTGAAGGAGCATTCTTCAGTCCGAATGGCATCACATTCCATTTGTATTGCCCGAAAGGTACAGTAAACGTTGTTTTGTACCTATCTGATTCTTGGATTTGGATTTTCCAAAATCCAGATTTCATATCAAATTTTGAAAATATCTTTGCAGAATTTAATCTATTAAGTAAATCTTTTTTGTTTGGAATAGGATACCTAATCCATTGTAATGCTTGGTTTAGTGGTTTGTAATTTATGACTAAGCGGGGTGTTCCATGCTCAAGCTCAGATTGTTTGTTGACATAAAAAGCCGCACAGGACCATGGACTTTTGCTTTTCTGGATTAAACCTTTATCAAGCAAATCCTGAATTTCCTTTTGACAGTATTGAAGAAGTTCTTCATTCATTTGAATTGGCCTGGCTTTTGTGGGAATTTGTTTTTCCCTAAAGTCTTTCTCATAAGGGAGATCAACAATATGTTTCTTTCTATCCCAAAATGCATGTGGCAAGTCAGAACAGACAGTTGATTCAATATGACTTAATAAAGATTGAATTTTCTCTTTTACTTGGAGTTTTCCCAGTTGTATCTGAATATTATTAAAAGATACTTCTTCCTTTAAGAAGTTAATTTGGTTAATCTTATTTTCTATAAGATTTATATTCTTGGAGATCGGTTTAGTAGAAAAATTAAATATAATTTTCCTTCCTAAATAATTTGTAGTTATTCCTTCATTAGATATCTGAATGGGAAACAAGGCTCTAATGAAGGGAGTTCCTAGAATTACTTCGTTCTTAAGGTTTTTTTACCAGAAGAAAGTTTGTGTTAATCCTAAGACCTTGGTTTTCAATTATTGCATTTGATAACTTAAAATTAATCTTTAATTTTGAGCCATTTGCTATGCTTAATTTTTCTGAGGTTTTCTCAAAGAATTTTGTAGGAATTAATCCTTCTAAAATACAGTTTGAATCAGCCCCTGTGTCAAATAGGACCATTGTATCTAAAACAAAATCATTAATAATTATTTTTATGTTTATGTAAAATTTTTGGATTTTAATCTTGTTGATTAATCCCATAAACATATCATCTTCTAGATTATCTAGTTGGTTTTCTTCACTGTTGTTGACACTTTCAGAATCATTATCTTCCTCAAGCTGAGAAAGAATGATCTGATGAAT
Organism: Glycine max; assembly: GCF_000004515.6. Lineage (NCBI taxonomy): Eukaryota > Viridiplantae > Streptophyta > Magnoliopsida > Fabales > Fabaceae > Glycine > Glycine max. The sequence continues at coordinate 16,758,267 of NC_038254.2, forward strand.
TTCTTGTTGTTGACGAAGTTCTTTCACTTCCTTTTTTAGATTGTTTATTTCTGTTTGAAGATCTTGGATTGTTGTTGGTTTGGCTGAAGAGTTCTCTAATCTTTTGAATATGTTACTTACATCAAATTTGTTATTCGTAATAAAATCTTTTTGCCTAGGTTTTACCTCTAATGTTTTCTTGAGTTTTTCCAGAAAAACCTTCTTTTCTTGGGGGTCAGGTATGGAATTGATTGCTTCAAACAAGAGATCTTGTTCTCTTGTTAGAGTATTGATTTGCCCATCATCATCTGTTGATGATAGTTGTTCATCTTGTTGGATTAGGTTTATGTCTTCATTGGAGAGTACGGAGGATGAAGTTTCTGTTTCTTCTTCCTCCGAGGTTTCGATAAGCAAATTGTTTATTTGTTCTTCAATTGTTGGTTCTAAATTAAGGTTTCTTAACTTCTTTTTTAGTCTACAATATTTACTAATGTGGCCTTGTTTTCCACAATTATAACATGTTATTTTTTATTTTATTTTTTGTTTAGGATTTTCCATTTCTTTACTGGTTGAGGGTTTGTATGAATATCTCCTTCTTGAAAATCTCTTTTTATTGACCGGTTTATTCTCATGGATTTCTTTCCTAGAGGATTGTTTCTTCTTTTGTTTTGGACAGGCCGGTAGACCAAATTGTTCGCAGAAATAACCTAAATCTTTCTTTGTTTGAGCCTTTTCTTTGGCTAATTGGCTCTGAATTTTGTCATCCTGACAAATTTTTAAGGCTACCTTCTGGACATAAGAAATTAATTGACCGTAGCTCAAACTTTCATATGGAATGTCTCCATTGGCAGATTGACTACGAATTTTATCCCTAACCTTGTCTCCTAATGATCTGGGAAGACTGGCTAGAAATTTTTCTTTCCAAAAAGGTTGTTGTCTATCTTCTCTGGTGTAAACCCTAGTTAGGAAAGTATCTCTGTACCACCTAAAGTCTGCTAAGGTTCTACACTTAAGGTTTGACAACAATTCTGCAGACCTATCTTTCCACAGAGATGGGTCTCCAATGAAGTGTTGAGCTATTGTAAAAATTAATGTATTAACAGTGTCAGGAATCTCCTTATCTTCGTCATTAGTAATGACTTTTCCATTGAGATCCGTCTTAACTGCGCTGTAAATTTTTTATTTTTCTTCATTCGTGAGATAATTATCCCACCATCCTTTTAATTGTTCGAAAAATCCTGCCACTAAAATGTCTATAATGGTTTCTTCCGAACATTCATGGGAAGTTTGGTAGGTTGTAGCTACCATGGTCATATGTTGGAGTGTATTCATGATGTTATACTCCATTTGTGCATCTATGTTCCATTCATAGATGTTATTTCACTAAAACTCTTAAAATTGTTTTCACCTCTTTCTTCTAATAGAAGGTCAGGGGCAGTTGGACGTTGATAATATAATTTAGAGGGTGTTTTCCAGTGTTTGGAATTAATTGGATTTATATTCTTTTCTGATACTGATCCTATCTCAGTTGTATTTCTGAGTTTTGGTCACTATCTTCATTAATACATTAATTAATTTGGAGGTACTTCTTGTTACCATTTTTGAAGTTTTTCCGAAGTTTGGGGAGTTTCTGGAATGACCTTAAGTAAACTACCAATTTTGTTTAGTAATTCACTATGGTTGTCACCTACTCCTTCAATTAAGGATTTAGTTTTTCTAAGTTCCCTAATTTTTCGTTTAGCTTTTCACTAATTTGAAAGGTTTGAATAATGGTTTTTCAATGGGAATATTGGTGAAGCTTCCTCAACTGTTTTTGTTTAGGAACTACCTTAGTTTTAATGGTTTCTCCTAAAACTTGTAAATATTTGTTGGTATAATTTGCTGTTCCATTAGGCTCTTAATGTCTTTAGAGGTTACTTCCTCGTTGACATCTTTTGTTTGAATGGAATGGCCATGACAGGTTTATTGTTACTGTCTTTGACATTTGTAGTTGATATTGTGTTGTGGAGGTAATTCCGATTGGATTAACTCACCGTCTTCATTTGCCAATTTGTTATGACATTTGTTGTTGGATCACCTATGATGTCTTGTTTCCAAGGGTAATCTATATCCTTTCTGATGGTATAAGCATGAAACCAATCAAAGAAAAGGACATTAATTTTGACTCTTTCGACAAATTCGTAGAACTTGTCTTGGATCTGTTTTCTGTTTGTACCCTTGTAATGTTGGAAAAACCATCTCCTTTGAGGTTATTCTCGGAGAATAAAAGTCTTTCCTAAGGGTTTCCTTATCAATGCTAAAGTTGTCAGATAACATCATAAGGTTCCATAGAAGATAAGTTGGGGATTGGATCGACTTTTGGTCGTCCTCTGTTCTTGGTTGTAAGTTGTTCTAGGTATACTAGAGTAGTATCTAATCCTTGGAGGTTTACAGTAGGGAACTGGTTATGTGACTCAGATCTGGTTAATCCTACTGGAATTGAACGGTTCTAACCGAAAAAGACCTTCTGGCTGACTCATATTCAGACCTAGAGGCTTCTATTCTTGATGAAAAGAATTTCTCCTATTGAAGGTTATCTCTACTTTCCGAGTTATCTTGCTTAATTTGTTCTATGGTTGGAGCGGGTCGGGGAACAGACGGTGTGGCCTTATCCATAACCCATCTTTCGGAAGAGTTACTCATCCCATTTTATTTTCTTGGAGAGAAACATTAGCCTTTGTCATATCAGTGATAAACAAAGTTGTCTCTCCTTTTGAGGTTTTAACAGGACTCTAGATGCACAAGTATTCATGACCTTGTACTGGATCCTATAATTAAGGCTGCTGGGATTGATCCTTCTTTCATGTCAAGGCCATGAAAGTGGATATTTAAAACAGAGAGTCAAGAATGTTTCTGTCCATTAGACTCACCGTTTTGTTTGGATAACAGTTAAAATATATGGACCTTGTCCTAAGCTTGTTTCTACTGTTCCAATTAAGGAATCTTCAAATTGTTATGCCTAATATCTCTAAGCACATTAAAACTGCTGCATCTATGCCCATATCAATTAAGGGCTTGATGACTACTTGTACACAACCGATGTGTAAATATTTGTATTTACGGCTATGTTCGTAAATTGAATTTTTTAAAAGTAGATGAAATTCTTCCCCTATGTCTTGTCCTAGAGGAATATAATTTTCTACTGTTTTGATTATGTAATCAAAATTATGTTTATCTTTAACTGTTTCAGGAATGTACAACTTATCTTGAGGGATTTCTGAAATGTTCCAGTCATCCATATTTTGATTTATGTCTTCGAATCGGACTTCCTCATCGAAGAGATTGTGTTTTGGGACGACCTCGTGGGTCTGGTTATCTTGTTCATTGAGTAAATTATTGGTTGAATTCATTGAAGAAGAGGATGAAGATGAGTTTGATCTAAAGGAAATATGAGAGAAAGAATGTAAAAGGCGAGACATATTGGATTCATCCTCTAGTATCTTTACCGTCATATGGTTCCATATAAATGTTTCCATAAGGTTATATGTTACTGAATGTCTTGGATCTGAAAAATAAAGAAGATTTTTTTTTGAGATGGAAAGTATCTCTGTACCACCTAAAGTCTGTTAAGGTTCTACACTTAAGGTTTGACAACAATTCTGCAGACCTATCTTTCCACAGAGATGGGTCTCCAATGAAGTGTTGAGCTATTGTAAAAATTAATGTATTAACAGCATCAGGAATCTCCTTATCTTCGTCATTAGATATTCAAATTTCAAACCCTTTTAAGAAGCTGATTTACAAACTTGTCTTCTAGTAATCGATTATATTACCTGGTAATCGATTACGAGAGCCTTGGATGTCTTGGCAATACTTTGTTTTGAGGTAAAACTTGATCTTGAATTAATCTTGAAGCAATGCTTGTTTGCTGAAGCCACCTTATATTAATCTTGAAGCAATGCTTAACCTTTGAATATTTGTTGAAGTAATCTTGAAGGCAACCTTGTTTGATTATTCTTTGGCATCAAGGGGGAGTAAACTATACAGATAGATATTCTTTTATTTTTACTCTTAACCTACAGATGATTTTCATCATCAAAAAGGGGGAGAATGTCAATCATGCAGGTTTTGATGATGTCAAAAAGAATTTACTTGATCATGATTGTCATCATCAAAAAGGGGGAGAATGTGAATCATGCAGGTTTTCATGATGCTAAAAAGAATTCACTTGATAATGATTGTCATCATCAAAAAGGGGAAGAATGCGAATGCATGAATACAAGATTTTGATGATGCCAAAGAATAATCAAACAAGGTTGCCTTCAAGATTACTTCAACAAATATTCAAAGGTTAAGCATTGCTTCAAGATTAATATAAGGTTGCTTCAACAAACAAGCATTGCTTCAAGATTAATTCAAGATCAAGCTTTGCCTCAAAAACAAAGTGTTTCCAAGACATTCAAGGCTCTGGTAATCGATTACCAGGTAATGTAATTGATTACCAAAAGACAAGTTTGCAAATCAGCTTCTTAAAAGGGTTTGAAATTTGAATTTTGAAAGTTGTAATCGATTACCAGCAACGAAACTCTTGAAATTCAATTTGAAAAGTCATGACCCTTCAAAATATAACTGTGTAATCGATTGCCAGAAACATGTAATCGATTATCAGTGAAGAATTTCAGAAATAGCTTTTTGAAAAGACACATCTCTTCAAACCATTTTGAAAAGGCACGAAGGGCCTATATATATGTGTGTGTTTGACTTCGAAAAGAAGAGAGAGATATTCTAAGAGAACTTCATTGTCAAATGTTCTCTCAACAACTCTTGGGCAAACACTTGCAAATCTATTGAGAGTTCATCCAGGAACATCAAATTGTATTATCCACTCTAAAGGAGAGAAATCTTTCTATTCATCTCAGAAAGTAAGTTGTAATCAAGAAATTGATTGTCTTTTGAATTGTGAGTTTCCTGAACACAAGGGAAAGGGATTTCTTGGGTGTTCAGAAGTTGTAAAAATGATTTTTACAAAGTTAGTGAAAATCTCAAGTGGGTTGCTTGAGGACTGGACGTAGGCATAGGAAGTGGCCGAATCAATATAAATCGAGTTTGCATTTCTCTCTTCCCATATCTCATTTATGTTATTGCAATCAATTTTGTCTTGCATGTTTAAAGAAAATTATTAAATTTATTGTTGCTTCTTCTTCTGCATTTTGAGTTTGTTATTTATAAGGGGGTTAAAAGTTTGTTAGTGGGAAATTTTGAAGCTTAATTCACCCCCACTCTTAAGTTATTGAGGTCACTTGTTTAACACAACCATTGTCACTTGCAGTAAAACTAACATTAAAAAGAAACAACTTTCTAGTGCTGGTAAATGCAGAGATTTTGGAAGTTCAAAATCAAGGTCAAAAGATAAATTGTAAAGCATCATAAATGTCAAAGATGGATAGGAAAAATGAAAGGGTCAAAACAAATGAAAGGTATTACTATAGTCAACTGCTGGACATTGTGCTATACAACATATTTGATGACCCTATTCAGGAGTTCGGACCCTATTGGACTGATACAACAAAAATGAAGATTAAGCAATGAAATGGAACCATCACGACAAGACAGAACCTAAGATACAAACATGTTAAAAGTCATAGTCAAAATCAAGGGGAAGGAAATAAAGAGTAGAGAGATGTTTCCAATTGTATTTCCACCATTTGGATAAGATACAAGTCCTAACTACATATCTTGCGTCCATAAATTTCATCATATGAAGTAGAACAAAATTAGGCAACTCACTCAACCTGTCTCTTACACTAGTCATCTGTCTCTTCATCTCCTTAGTTTTTTTCCTTTTTCATCCATTGATACTTGACTGATCAAAGACAGATTTTCATTTCGATTAAAAACAATGTTAGCATGTAAATGATGTAATGGAAAACCTGGTCCTAATGAAACTCACCTTGTTAGCAAAGAGCCTCCACCTATAAGCACATACAAACCCCATAAATTTTAAAACCAAGAACCCAAGTTACTTTTTTCTATGATAACTATCACATATGTCTCCATGAATTTAAACAAAACCACATTAAAGAAAGTAGAAGCGAAGCCTGCTTTCTTTGCTCCCTAATGGAGTACACACCACTGGTACACTCTTGGCATTTTCCTTTCCCTTCACTGGTACACTGAGGGCGTTGCACCAAACGGCGTCGTTGTGGCATAGAGTGTTCCACCAAAAGGTGACCCGACGGAGGATATTGCTGCCCCAAATGGTATCGTCATTGTGGAAGACGAAGAAGCGCCAAACGACATCGTTGCGGCACCAAAAATTGAAGAATCAGTGGCGCCAAATGCGAGTGCAGGAGAGGAAGAGGAGGCCAGGGAGAAGAAGGGTATAGAGGAAGAAGAAAAAAGGGAGAAAGAGAGAGGGGATGGATAACACGACGCAGTGGTTGTAGGGTTTATGGAGAAGAAGGCCAGCACAGGTGAGTTAGGGATTTTAAAAGGTTACAATTTTGTAATTAGAGGGAATGAAATTCATTCCCTCTAATTGCAAAATTGTCACTGTGCCACATTCTAAGACGGTTCTTCATAACTTTCTTAGAACGTGTGTTGCAAAAAATAAGTTTTTTAGTAGTGACTGATGAATCTGGAGGAGGAAAGAACCTAGCAATGAATTTTTCCTCCACTTCTTCCCAAGTGTTAAGACTTTTGTTTGGATGCTATTGGAGTCATGTTTTTGCCTTACCTATCGAGTAGAATTGGAAAGCTCTGAGGTAGACAACTTCAACATCTTCGTCAGAAGCTCCTATGGTACTGCATAGTTCCATAAAGGTAGACAAATATGTGCATGGATCTTCATGATCCATTCCAGCAAAACGATGTGAACCAATCAGACTATGCAATGTTGGCCTGACCTCCACAACCTTATTACCGAAAGGAGGAAGCCATATAACAATTACAATTGGCTTTTCAATTGAAGGAGAGTTAGTAGAAGAAGATTCACTTAGTGGCTTAGTGGTTGCTTGTTTCTTTTTTCTTCCTGCTCTTCCTTTCAGTCTTGGTAATTTTTGGATCAAATAGAAATTTATCTCCAGGAAATTTACCTCGCATAAAGGAAAAAGTACAAACTACAATAAACTGTAAGCACCGAGGTTAGCAAAAATAAAATATAACAAGAGATAATTTATACAAAATCAAAATAAAAGAAATAAATACAAAAGTAAAGGAAATATCCTATCTAACTGAAAACATAAATCCGAAAGAACCGAGTGAGCGACTTAAGGACTTGAGTTACTCAATGTCGTCGCATGTTACAAATGTAATAAAAGAAATCGTCTCTACAAGGACTTGAGTTACTCAATTCCTCCGGATAAAAGTTATTAGTTCAATAGTTATGTAAAAACTCAATGAAAATATCATGGGTTTATCGGAAATAACGAACATAACGAAAGTAACAGAATAGCAAAAATAACAGAAACAACAGAATTAGTGCGTCAAAAATATGTAAAATTACGAAAACAAGTAAAATATATTTAATTAATTCAAGAAAAAACGTAGGATTGGATTTCATTGTTCATACCCTTAGTATCTTAATAAGATTAATATGTATGAATTATTTTCTAACATCATTGATGCACACATTAAATTACCCCGAATTGATCCCTCACACTCGAGAATCCTAAGAATATTTACTGAATATTAATTCCTCACATATTAAATAAATATCCCGACATTAGAATCATAATCTCATGCTATTTGCAATCAAAATATTATGCTCTATTCCTAGTAACGTAACGTAAAGAGTAAATTCAAATTCTAAGAGTACTTTATAGTCAAATTTAAAATCCAATTTCATGAAACTAGTGATCAAATAAAATTAAACATTACAAATAGAATGAAATCACCAATAATGAGTAGAAAAGATTCATACATATACAAAATATAAAAAGAGATACATAAAGGTATGAAGATTACATCCAATCCTTTGGAGAAATTAGTCGATCATTGTGTAGAGCAGTAGATCAACAAAATATTTGATGAAAGAGGCAATCCACGATCATAAATTTGCAGTTCAATGCCACTTTTCTCACCTCTTCGTGAGTCTTCTCCCTTTGGTTTGCATTCCCTTCTCTTTGGTTTGTGATTTTGCATAGCTTTTAAATGAAATGGTCCAAGAGGTGCCAGACTAACTCACCTAGGTGAGTGATGCTCACCCAGGGGTGTTGGTTCCTTCAAGTTGAAGTAATCTCACTAGCTCAGGCGAGTTGATTGCTAGCCTGGGTGAGTGACACTCTGAAATTCTTGAAAAATAACCCTTTTGCTCTTCATCTTGGCTTGGTTTCTAGATCCAACAAACAACCATTAAAACATAAGAAATGCATGGATGAATCTTTCATATTTAAAAAATATTTATAAATCTACACTATATAAAACAACTAGAATTAAGGAAAGTTTATAAGAAAACTATTAAAATCAAAAGATAAGTGTTAACATTCTAATCCCAAAAAAATAACTAAATGTAGCACTTATCAGCTTTCTCACTGATTCTTTTGTTACCAATCTTTGGCTTTCTCGCTCATTTTGTCATCATCGACTTTCGATTTTGAGTTTGTTCTCTGCTGCTTTGTTTGCTCATGCAACTAAACTTATACATTTGTTATTTGTGTTAAACAATATTTTTGCTAAATAAACTTTGTAGATTCATTATCAATAATCAATATTGATATTTCGTTGCTTAGATCCTTGTGTATGAAATTTTGAGTTCTAGGTTTAAGATGGAGTTGTTGGTGCTAGGAGCTATTTTAACTAAATTTTAATATTGTTGTAAAAAACTAAATTTTAATATTTAAATTTTAAATATATTTAAAAATTAAATTTTATATGTGATAGAAAATGAATTGTTTCATCCAAACAAAAATTTAAGATTTAGAAAAATTAAATTACTTTATCTAAAAAAAATATTTATGAAATGAAAGAAATTTAATTAATAGGAATTCAAATCTCAAGTATTTCAAATTTCATGAATTTTTAAAATTTTTTAAATGTAAAAGTATTATTTTATAAATGTAAAAGTTGTCTATAAAATAAAAATAAGATTTTATTGCTATATATATATATATATATATATATATATATATATATATATATGAATTAGATGATGTGATTAATTATTATAATAAAAAATTATTTTTTTCTTAATTTTGGAATAAAATTACATCATAATAGTAAAAAAAAAAAGTCCCTATAAAGACGCAACAAGGTCATATCTTGGAATAAACCTTTATGCTGATAATAGAGCAGCAACCGTACAGTTGCATGGGTTCCAATTCAAAAGTACAATTTCTAATTTAAAAAGTAGCCTAGTTTCTCACCAATATATTTACAGCAATATCATTGGGTTGAATTTCACTCCCGAGGACTGTATATAATTTTTGTTCCAAGTTACAATATCATTGGGTTGAATTTCAAACCCTTAAATTATCATTTTCTATTCAAATAATTATTTGATATTTATGATACTTTGAGTTTTTTTTTTAAGTTAGGAAGTTGAAAATTTGGTAAACAAAATGGTAAAAATTTACATTTTTTAATTTTAGGTGAAATTTAATGTTTTTTATAAGCCAAAATATTTTAAAATAAAGAAGGCAGAACCAGTACAAGCGTACTAAGTTCAGCCAACATCAAATTTAATGTTTTAATTGATGCGTTTTGAGTAAAATAATGTTTAAAATAATATAATCAGTTTAATTCGAAAAGCTTAAAAATGGATAGTTTTTTATTTGATTAAAACAATTTCTTGTGATTAAGCATACAAGGCATTGCCAACAAATTATTGCATTGATATTTAAATTTTGTAGAAGGAAAATGACAACATGCATATACTAATTTATGGGTTTTTATTTATTATTTTAGGAGTCATATGACACCATAATGTTGGAAAAGTATGGAGAAGACTCTTCAAAGCATCCATTGGTTGATTCAACAACATGGGTAGAGTTGTTAGGTTCCAAGAAGAGACGAGTTTTTGGAACTATGGCGACTTCATCTTCAAAGGTCATAGGACATCCCTCCCACACTTCAATATCTACACAAGAAGTTATTAAGGAAGTTGTAAATGTTGCAATGACTTCTTTTGTTGATGATAGTTTGATGCCTATGTTGGAGCCCATTATATGTTTCTTTGGTGGCTCCCAAGCTAAAGCAGCTGAGGAGGATCATGAGGACTCATAATGAATGTTGGTGCTCTTTGGCAACGTAGTGTTCAGCACAATTGCACCTTTAGGCACAAGATTGTTGATTTAGAGAAACATTGCTTGAGATTACACTAACTTTACGTTATTTTGCAAAATGAATTGGACCTTTAGGATTTTATTCATTTGTTCAGTTGTCACTTTCTAATTTCCATATTAGGAGCAAGACCCTATTTCTAGACTGCATATAATTTACTTCCTTTTTGGGTGATGACAAAGAAAATCTAGAAAAATATAATGCATTGTAGAGTGTTTTCCTATTCAAAGAATTTGTCACTCTTTTTGGCTTACTAGGTTATTTATAATTTGATTTATGGAATAGGGTGCCATTTTTTTGTGTTTAGTCAATTGTTATGGTAGATTTGGTCTGCACCTTGGAGGCTTGTGACGAGGAGTTTGTGGAGTAGGAAGAGCATATTGTTCTCATAGATGTTAGAAAAACATACGTCTAAGTAGAAGTTCCATGAAGTTTCTCATCCATACATCATTGTCTCAGTAGAAGGAGATCCCCTTGAGGCCCTCCTTGAGTACACATTCAACAATTTGGAGGCAACCATGCAAATAGAGTCATCATCAAATGATTCTCATGATTTTCAGACAATTGTTCTTTTCTTTGTCTCTTTGTGAATTAAACCACAATCAAATCATCATATATTAATGATTTATTTTCCTTTTTTGTAGTCATTATTTGAGAGGATGACACAGAATATACAACGATTGTTTGATTTAAGCACTACTACAAAATAGGCTTTCTACATCGGTTATAGAAGCATTTCTACATCGGTTTTGATGCGTCATCATAACTGACGATGTTGAAAGTCCGTCATCCTACTATGACGGTTGGAGGACCGTTTTAGAAAGGGTTGAGTTCGAAGACGGGTTTCATTCCAAACTCGATGGGTTAACCGAAGGTTATAGAAACAGACCTAGCTATTCAATGGAACAACACAGCTAGACGAAATGACACGAACCTGTCACGAAAGTCTTCAGATGTTAACGGAGAAGAAGAGAGCGCCAGAGAATAATACACGAAGAAGAAGAGAGCGCGAGCAAAATAGGTCACGTCAAAATAATTTAAAATTTAATTTCAACATCGGTTTTCAACAAAAAAACCGATGTTAACAAATTGATGTTAACGTTAACATCGGTTTTATCAAACAAACCGATGTTAACTGATCTAACGTTAACATCAGTTTTCTAGAAACCTAATGTTAACTAAGTGACGTTAACATCGGTTTTGTACAAAACTGATGTTAACGTCATTGCGTTCACATCGATTTTACAAGAATCGATGTTAACGTCACTTCGTTAACATCGGTTTTGTAGAAAACCGATGTTAACGGATACACATTATTTACAATTATGTCACCACGTTTATGTTAACATCGGTTTTGTCAAAAATCGATGTTAATCTGCCGATGTTAAAACTGCTTTTTGTATTAATATTGGTCATTCCTTTTTTTATTCCTTCAGGTGTGCCCTCAAGCCGAAGAATACGAGTAGAAGCACTAACAAAATGCCTTGCATAATCATAGGTATGGAATCTGATAGATTGGTTATTCCTTTTTTTATTCCTTCAGGTGTGGGCTCTCCTAAAATGAAACATCTTTCAATTTTCATGCAAAACCGTGTTGCTGATATTCATATTTGGTTGTCTAATAACAAGTAACAACCTTGTTCAATGTTTTGATAACATATCTAAAAATTCTATTTAATTGTTATATTACAACATAAAATTGAGAAAGAAAGAAATTTTCATATATAAAAATATTAATTAAACAAAGAGTGTTGAAACCTTAATCTCAAATCATATAACCTACAATATTTTAAAAAGGTTCTACAATAAGAAGTTGACCATAAGAACGTACATTATTAACTATTATGGGAATTAGTTACCTTTTTTTTTCTGCAGAATTAGTGAACTTGCAAGACATATAAGTTATAACCATCGACTAACACACATATCTTTACTTTTATATAAAGAAAAGACAAATAGAAAAAGTTAGCTTCTATTTTCAAGTCTTTCTGTTAATCTTTGTCTATTATTTGTAATTTTAATTTGTAAGTAAATTGAAGATTTTTTATTTGCATTTTAACTCTTATTACAAAATTACATTCAAATTTTTTAAAAGTAACTTTTTCAAAGGTTTAATTTATTTTCTCATATTCCTTAAATATAATTTTCATTTAAATATAAAAAATGATTTCATTCCTTTGCAAGAATTACTCCAAGCAAATGATACAAGAGCAGGACAAACCTTAGGGGACATCCAGTATGGAGAGTCTTTGCTTGATTTAACATCATTAAATTTTGTTGCCTAAGAAGGTAAAAGACATAAAAAAAATATGAATTATAAGTAGCCAGCATTAGGATTGTGTGGGATAAGAATCTGAAAAGATAAATTCAGTGTTGTTAAAGGCTACCTTTGCCAACCCAAAACCTGCAAGCTAGACTTGCCCACTTACATCAACCAGTATATTAGCACACTTGATATCCCTTTAAAATTCAATAGTTCAATTGAAAAAAAAAGTTATACCGTGTATAAATAAAAGTTACTATGTATGTATTTTCAAGACAAAAATCATTAAAGCTTAATCTTTCAAGTTACAACATAAGAAACAAAAATTGAACCTCATAAAAATGAGATAATAGTTGTACTATAGTAATATATTGAGCTTTCTTCCAAACATCATAACAAGTTGATAATCCACCCATTTCCATTCGTCTCTCTCAATAACAATAATATCCTCTACCTTGTTAGTGAGATGCTCTTGACTAACAAACCAGATATCAATAATAATATATCAATCCAAGTAATTTTTGCCATTCACCATAGGGGAATCAACCAATTTTTCAGCCATTGAAACAAGTCACTCAAAAAACAGAACCAAACTGCAATATATAGTAGGCCCTAACAGAGGATGTATAGCTTACCATGTATAGCTTCCATAATGCCTAACAAGGATGTCTCTTGGCAATTGTTTGGTCAGTTTGCTTGGTTTAACACTCTTATTAACACTATTTTCATCAACAACCTACAACAAAGTCAATCATTTTTTTTACAAAAAAAAAAGATAATTTAAACATCAATTAGTTAACATGTGCAGGCATAGAAATCAGCAAGCATGAAAATTAACTTACCTGTGCAGGCCACCATGAGCTATCGCGAAGCTTGACAAATATCACATCTCCCACACTAGCCACTGAATCATTTGCACCTCCTTCACTGATCTCACTTTTCCCGCTCATCCCATAAGCCATTATAGTTTGAATCTGGGCTAAGAAAACCCAAAGGTTCTAACCCGTGAGTTTCACTGCTAAATAACGCACTAAGCACACAAGAAAATAGAATCAATTGCCTAGACTAACACAAACAAACACGTCGTAGCATGGATCACACTAATCAAGTTGTCATGCCATTCTTCTTTACCCATAATTCAATTTTCATAAAGACGAGGAGCAAGAACTAAAAATTATTGAAAATGTTTTACCTAAACCAAATATTGAAAGCAAATGGAAGCGTTCCACATTTCTTCTTTCATCCGTGACATGCAATTATAAATAAAATAAAATAAAACTAAAAAAAACAGAAAACAAAGGTGTGTCTGGCAGAGACTTACAAATGAATGTGGAAGCAGTAGCGAAGAAGTGAGTAGAAGGGAGAAAAAAGGCAGGCTTGAGTTCAGTGTGTAGGAGATAACCCCAAACAATGTTGATTCATAGAAACGTTGATTTCCCAGGCAGGAACAAGATTCAGATTTTGACGCCGAATTAACGAATCATTTATCATGTGTTTATAAATATGCAAGCTATATTATCCATTTTTCAAAATGTCAGTGCATCAACTAAGTCATGTGATTTTGAATCTATGGTGGAAAGGAAAAAAATAGAGAAGTAAAAACCCTAGAAAAGGGATAGAGGGAATACTTGCGAAGAGCGGGAGCCATCTTGTTGGTGAGAGTGCTGACGACGATCAGACTGACGAAGCGGTCAAGATCGTAGTGGGCGGCACCGATGTGCATCATTTCGATGGCGCAGGATGCGAGACCGAAGGTCATGGGCCAGATGGAGCCATGACGAGCCCAGTTCATCAGATCGTCAACCTTCAACATCACAAACTTTGCCGCCTTCGACACGTCGGCAGGAGAGGAAGCACGAGGGAAAGGGAAATGTGAGAGGAGAGAGTTGCGCAAAGAGAGTGAGAAAGCACAAGCGAAAAGGAAATGAAAAGTTAAATGGGAAGGAACTTCAAATATGGTCTTACGAAAATCGTCCTTAAACATTTTCAATTAATTATGAAAATGCCATTGTGATTATAATAACAACAATCTTCATTCATGCGTCTTTAAATTAATGTCGTGGAAGATAACTTTTGTAGTATTGTAGACTGCTAAAAAAATTATGTTTTCCTCCCTTTCCCACTTTGTCCTTTTGTTCCCATCTCCCCCACCCATAAGCAAGTGAAGCAACAACCACACCACACCAAGTGAACAATGAAGACACTAAAGGAAGCTAACTACAACAACAACTCTCCCTTCCAAGCCAATGATGTCAACACATTGGCAACCATCACCTTGATGATGGCAACAACAATGACATGAACGCAACCACCCTTCTTTTCTTAGATTTGAAAATCACAAAAAATCCTCCCTTTCTCAAATTAGAAATAAAAACACCACTCTTTTCTCAGATTTGAAAATCACAAAAAACCCTCCCTTTCTCAAATCAGAAAAAAAAAACACCACTCTTTTCTCAGATCTGAAAATCACAAACAACCCTCCCTTTCTCAAATCAGAAAAAAAAAAAAACATAACTTTTTTCTCTGATTTGCAAAAAAAAAAAAAAAAAAAAAGGCAATCAACACAAGCATTCTACCTTCATTTCATTTGTTTTCAATCAACACAATCCTTTTCTCAGATCTTCCACGTTGCCTCCATAGCCACCTCTATCGCAGGACACATCCAAAATTAATAAGTAATAAAGTGACATGGTTCTTCTTATTCTTCATGAAAATGTCACCCTCTGCTATGAGGTCTGCCACCCACCCTCGTGCTCGAAACGACTATGTAGCAGTGCAACTTGCTCCCAACTTCCTTAAGTAATAAAGTGACATGGTTTTCCTTATGTTGTTTATGAAAAAATTAATAAGTATAATACAAGTACTATAACTTATACAGTATCATCCAGATTCATAGTTAAACATGAGAAGGAATGGTTGTTACATAGTTGGAATAATCGGTTCGTTGAAATTATTTGAGGAAAGATCCCTGGAAATAAAAAAAAAATGTAGATAGTAATAAACATAAACATCATAAGAAAACGGGAATAAGCACATAAAGAAAAGACTTAGATTAGTTTAATCCAAAGAAAGCGTTATAGAGAATGACCTTTTAGCAGATGGCAAAGTCGAAGTTGAACGAGATGCATGTGGGGTCGAAATCAAATGGCTTATGGGTCGAAGTCAATATGGTGTTGTAACAGAGGACTATGTCGTAACAGGCTTACCATAACTGGTGTTGTCTTGTCGTCAGAGTCAATAGCTTGTCGTCATAAGAGAGGGGTATTGTAGTTGGGGAGAGGGAAGGGCGACTCTTGGTGAGCCTTGAGAACATGTGTGTGAGCCATTGGATATAAATCTAAAGGCTCAAATTAATTATAATAATAAATTTTAATTATTTTAATAATTTGATTTATGAGAACCATTGGATATAAATGTAGGGTGAGGATTTGCTGCTAGAGAGTTGGAGAGAAGTTCCGGCACGAAAGGATCCAAATCCAAGAGAGATAAGTTGTTATAATTTTTTAAAATAATATTTAAAAATGAAAAAAACTATCCCATCCACATTTTCACGATAAATGAGTTCTATAAAGACTATATCCCATTTGATAATATTTTGTTATGACAATTGAGTCCTCACTTACCATGTCAACAGAGACATTACCTTTAATGAGCCACACTAACAATGGGATGGATCTGATAGCATTTTTCATATTTAGGGATAAAAAAATATTTTTCCATTTTCATGAACTCACATGTCATCAGCAAAATAAATTTTAGGGTCTGAATTTTGTATTTAGCCAAATATATTCACAGGAATCATTAACACTCAGACATTTCAGTAGAGTGGACATATCAGAGGAGGAAGACCTTCCAAAAGTCATGTTATGGATTTTAGACATATTTTGTATTCATTCATGTTATGTTATGCCTATTTTGTAATATTTTATCATAGACTTATTTTCTACTATATTATGTTATCTCACGTATATTTATTGTTTCATGTTTATCTATTTTGTATTTATTCATGTCATGTAGACATATTAGTTACTAGTATTGACAATGATATTGATATAGGTGGAAAGGATACTTGGCATTTACCATATATAATATTTTATTTTTGTTGTGTATTGTAAAATAATAAATAATGAATTTTTTTTTATTGTGTATAGAGAATTCACACCCCTTAACACAATGGAAACATGTTTTTTTAGTGTATTCATCTTTGTCAGTTAAAAGTTTTAGTTTTAGTTAAATGTTGAACTAATTTATTAAGTCAATGGAAATTAATTAAAATAAAGTTGTTTCTTGGGAAGAATATTTATAATCCAAATAACAATAATAAATTAGTTGTCAAGTTAGATAATAAATATAAATAGCATATAATGACATGTTCATGATTTTTTATATAATTCTCCTTTTTATGTATTAATAAAAAGGTTTTCTAGTTAATTTTAAATTCTTATAATTTTATGTTTAAAGAGAAATATTTTATTTAAAAATTAAATAAATAGTGTAATAATTAAAATAAATAATATAATATCAAAAATAAATTTGGTCATAATGAATAATGTGATATTAAATGATATAAAATTGTAAATTTTATTAGAATCAATTATAATGAATAATAATGATGATAATAATGTATACATTATATATTTTAAACTCTAAATTAGCAGTTTTAGACTCCGAATTCCATGTTTAAAATAAAAATTGGTCAAATCCTAAAGAAAACTCTATGATGAGTTTTTTTCTTCTTATAAATTAATAAAAATTATGTGTCTGTAAAATTATGATAATACTGAATTTTTTTCATTTTTAAAATTCAAAAGTATTTATTCAATTTTTGTAGTGAATATTATTTAATAATTATTTTTAACTAATAATAAAGTCAAATAATGTTTTACCTAATTTGTTGGATGCTATTAACTGAGTGTTTTTTTTTTTTGTTTCAGTTGACAAATTTACCTCCAATTTTTAACACATTTTACCCCCACTTAATTTAAAAAAAATAATTTTTTTATCTTTCATCATTTTTCTATTAATTGACTACATGATAACTAACATGCCATATGCTCACATAATTATCTTTTTTACCCCTGCCTTTTTATTTTTTGGTGAATTTTACCAACAATTTTTGCAGATAATTAATAGACAAAAGGTAAAATTTGTAAGATTTTTAAAAGTTGAAAGTAAAATACACCAAAATAATTTGTTGGGAGTAAAATATGTTAAAAATAAAAAATTAAAAGTCGGGAATTAAAAAATGCAATTAAGCTTTATTTTTAAATAGGTTCCTAGTATCCTTAAGCCAAAAGATAGTTCACTTATTTTAAAAATAATATTCAATTGGAGCTAAATGCATGTAATAATAGGGTATTAATTAAAATGTCAATTAGATTTGAATCATCCGGTCCAAATTCAAACCTCATCTTATTGGATAGGATTTTTTTTGTATGAAAACAATTCAACCAAATCAAATCACACGTTGTTTTAATCTTTGGATTAGATTTTTTTTTTTTGCGCAAAATCAATCCAAACGAATATGCAAACATGCCTAATCAAAATCACAATCGAAATGAATATGAAAATTATAAACTAATTTTGGTGTTTGCTGTTTTCTGTTTTCATTTTCACTGAAAATAGAAAATAGTGATGCAAATATGTTTAGTTAGATTTTTAAAAACATTTTAATTTTAGTGAAAATATTTTCTCAAATGAAACAAAAAATAGAAATAATAAAATCTCGTTTTTAGTGTTTTTAGCAAGGAATGTAATTTTAAGCAAATCTAAAAATATATTTTCTTATAAAAACGTATTTTCAATGTTTTTATTTCTTGAAAACAGAAAACAAGAACTCAAGCCAAACATGTTTTCAGAATTTTAATCTTTTAAAAATGAAAACAATTTTCAGAAAATAAAAATGCAAACCAAACACACCCTTAGTATCTGAAAGTTGTTAAATTAGTTTATAAATTATAAATGTTTGATAGAATTATTCGCTAAAGCTGATAAATATAAAATGATTAAAAAATATGTGTCTATTTGGTATTTTTGCATAAATTTTTATTGATAAAAATAAATTTCAGGTTATTCATAATTTGAATTTCCAATTAATATAAACTCTTTGTATTTTTTATTTATAGATCAATTATTTTAATTACATTTTTTAGTTTCAATTTCTTTTTCCATTTTGTATATTGTACTATTTATCATATACTATATCTTACAATATTTTTAATCGCATTGAAAAAATAAAGTAAAAAATATCATACTTTTAAGTAGACATCATACTTTCATTATGTTAATTAGTGTAATGATTAAAATATCTTAAAGTATAATATAAAAAAATAAAAGCTAATGGAAATAATTTAATGGTTTTTAAAAATTAGTAAAATATAAAAAATATAAAAAAGAATTGTAAAAACTAAAATAAACATACCATCTATCGATAGCAATATGTTATCATCTTGGAATAATAAAATAAATATTATAAACAGTACAATAGTTTAAATAAGCAGTGTAATATAAAATATTCAAAAAAACAAAAATAAAAATAAAAGTAAAAGAAAATAAAAATATTATTTATCATAATTATATCTTATGTAATAAAGGATTAAAAAATAGAAAACATTATCTTATGTAAAATAAAGTTAAAAAATAATAAAATTCTACCTAATGTAAAAAAGAGTAAGAAGAAATTTAATAAATATTTAAAGGATGAAATAGGAATAGTGATGTGGGGGCGGGGGATGCTATTAACTGAATGTTTGACTCTTTTTTTTTTTATACAATGTTTGAATCTTTTGATTTCAGTGATATGTTCATTTCACATAGCCAGAAAAAAAGTATTTCCTTAGCTTCTAATTAACTAATATTATTTAATATTAAATTATTTTATTTTATTTTAAAATATTATTAGTGAGTATCTCTTTAGAGGAAAGAATTAATAAATTCAAAGGTCAAAGCAATTTTTGTCATAAAATGTAATAAATGGACACTTTAATTCCTAAATCAATTTTCATGCGACCACTGACCAGGCCCGAAACATGACAGTTCAGAACATGGCTTTTTCGGTTTCATATTGCTTTCCCAAGACCAATAATATTGTATCTATATATAGATCCATAGCTTTTCTCATTTTCCACACAAGAATTACAGAAACCGATTAAGCTATAGTCATAAACAAGACAATTATTAAGCACGCCACTCTTTTCATTTGCTAGCCTAAAAGCACAGTTCAATGCCGTCTCTGCAAAAGAAATTGCTAGATGAAGAAAGCCTTGCTGAATCAGTGCCACAGGCACACTCGAGGAAGCCTGGATGGAAAGCCATGCCTTATATTTTAGGTCTGTCTCCGAACGTTGTTACACTCTTCATCCCTAATTTGATCCTTAAATTTAGATAGTTTCATTTTTATTTCCTTAAAACGTTTCTATCTATCAGACTAAATTGATTCTTGCCTTAGTGTTAATTTTGACTGACCTGACAAACATTTATATGTTATGCACAATCTATCACTTGCCAAGGCCGCCAAATTTATTAGGAAAAGCTAGTATGATAAATTGATAGAAAAATAAATTTGGTTTAATTGATAATTTTTAAGAGATTAAAGTAATTTTTTTAAAAAAATTTAACGAAACAGAAAAAAGAGATGAAATACTAAAAGTGTATTATGTTGATACTTGACAATGCAATCATGCTGTGGGGCTATATTTTATATAAATTGTGCAGGGAATGACACAATTGAGAGGCTGGCAACATTTGGAATGCAAGCAAATTTTGTGGTGTATTTGATGAAAGTGTATAACATGGATCAGGTTCTTTCTGCAAACATTTTGAACGCTTGGCTAGCTGTCTCGAATATTACTCCTCTCATTGGGGCCTTTATTGCTGATGCCTACTTGGGAAAGTTTCTAACAATTACCCTTGCATCCTTTGCTAGTCTTGTGGTACCTTTCACTTTCATTTGGATTGATTATAATTTATATCCTATGCTTTTCATATCCTATGTTTAATCCTATGTTTAATAATTAATTTGGATTATAACCTTTATTTCAAATATTGACTAGGGTATGGCGATAGTCATGTTAACGGCTTGGGTGCCGAAATTTCATCCTGCACCATGCTCAATTCAGCAGCAGCAGTTTGGTGAATGCACAGGCCAAACAAATTTCCAAATGGGAGTCTTAATGTTTGGTCTTTTCTGGCTATCTATTGGCACTGGTGGAATTAGGCCTTGCAGTGTTCCCTTTGCTGTTGATCAATTTGATTTGACCACTGCTGAAGGAAGGCATGGAAGTAGCAGCTTCTACACTCTATACTACACCACACAGACTCTGATCATGTTGATCAACCAAACCCTATTGGTTTATATCCAGGATTCTGTTAGTTGGACCCTTGGTTTTGCACTGCCCACTGTGTTTATATTGATTTCAATTATTTTGTTGTTTGCTGGTACTAAAGTTTATGCCTATGTTAAGCCTGAGGGAAGCAACTTTTCTAGCATGTTTGAAGTGCTAGTTGCAGCACAACACAAACGCCATTTTCATGTGCCTGCTGCTGAGGACACAGAAGGAGCCTTTTATGATCCTCCACTCCATGATGATTCAGAAACAAAGCTGCCTCTTACAAATGAATTTAGGTAAAATAATATCTCAGATAAAATGTCAATTTTAGTCCCAGAAATTAACATGGTTAGTCAATTTAGTCCTTAACATTACAAAATGATAAATTAATGTCAAGGTAATTCAATTTAGTCGTCAATGTAGTTTCTTGAATTTCACAATCATAATTTAATCATTGATGTTAGAGACTTATGCACATCAAAGTCAAAGTCAAAGGATCAAATTGACCAATAGTTGCCGATGTGAAAAGAGTGCTTATTTATAATATGAAAGATTGAATTAATTGGCTGATTGATTGCTTCTAATTAAAGTCATATACTAAATTAACTATTAAACTGACCCATTGGTACCGATTTGAGGAAATTAATTAACATTATATATAATAATTGCATTATAAAAAAAAACGAACCTTATAACAGAAATCTTGGTCAACCTTGAATTTGCTCATCTTATTGATTTTTGTTTCTTAGATGCTTAAACAAAGCTGCTATTGTAGAGGAGAATGAATTGAACAATGATGGGTCAAGCAAAGACCCATGGAGACTTTGTAGCGTCCAACAAATTGAAGAGCTGAAGTGTTTGCTCAAGATCATGCCAATATTCATAACCAGCATTATAGTCAACATTCCAATAGGACAACAAGCAATATTTGGAGTGTCACAAGCATTGAAAATGGACAGGAACCTGGGGCACAATTTTGAGATACATGCTGGGTCAGTAAATGTGATAATGATGCTGTCAATAGGCGTGTTCCTCCCAATCTATGACCAAATAATTGCCCCAGCACTAGAGAAAATCACCAAGCAAGAGGGGGGGCTCACAACCCTCCAAAGGATTGGACTTGGACATGCATTTGGTGTTCTCTCAATGGTGGTTTCAGGGTTGGTGGAGATCAAGAGAAGGGAATTGGCCATTTCGAAGGGTGCTTCTGATGGGGTTGCACCAATGTCAGTGATGTGGCTGGCTCCTCAATTCATGCTCTTAGCATGTTGCCATGTGTTTGGAACTGTTGGACACACTGAGTTCTTCAACAAGGAGTTCCCTGATGGCATGAAAAGCATTGGAAATTCCTTGCTGTGCCTCAATGTCTCAGCTGCTAGCAACTTGAGCAGCTTCATAGTGAACATTGTGCATTCCTACACTAGGAAGCTAGGGCAACCAGATTGGCTTGATGGCGACATTAACAAGGGAAGATTAGAGTATTTCTACTTCTTCATTGCGGCTTTGGGAGTGTTGAATATGTGTTATTTCATATTTTGTTCTCGTCGCTATCATTACAAGATTACAAGACTCCTATGAAAGGTTGAAGCTAGCCAAAAACTTAGCAATTTGAAAAGTCACATTTTTTAAGTGGTTGTATATCTTGGCTATTCATGTATAGTTTATGATTCATATTCAGTCTCGTGCAGAGAAGGTGATTTTTGAGGTGCCAATAGTTGAGGTACCAATATAATTGAGATGTCAGAAATCTAGTCTGAGGCTCCTTTTTGTTTAAAACAAAAGTTTTGTGTAGAAATGTCTTTATGTTAATAAAATATTTATTATGAGTTACATGCTTTAATTTTAAAATTAATTTTATTTAAATTTTAAATCTTAAAACATTATATCAAAGCAAAGATATTTTTACAGTAAAATTATTAAATATATTTTTATTTATTAGATAAACTAAATTTTATGATTACTGTAGTACTAATCAATATACAACTTATATTATAAAAGTTTTTTAAAACAATTGGTTTATCACGTGAAACAAGAAAGTTAAAATCTATAATAGTAATAAGAAAGTAACTGGATGAAGGTTTGAAGTTTGATGTGATGATTATTGAATTGTGAAATTTAAATTCACTAGTTATTGACCCATGATAGCATGGACATTTATTTGATTATAAATACATATATACTTTTTATTTTATTTTTTATATATTTATAAATTGTGTGAGAAATTTATGATTAAAAATTAAGAAGTATCGAATTAAAATGTAATTATAATTTAAAAATATGAAATAATAATATAATTTAATTATATTACAATTATTATATTATAAATATACATAAATTTTATTAATGTCATAATATTTAAAGTTTATAAACAATATTTTAAATAAATTAAAAATAAAAAGTAATCAAGTTACATTAAAATCATTGGAATTAAATATTAATTATATTAAATTAATTATTATTTTAATATCTAATAGAAAAATTATATTTATTATAGGTGCTAAGCATTATTTTCTACTTGTGAGAATGAAATTCACTAACTAACTGTTTTTTGTTAAATACTAATTAAATATTAAATTCATATTTATTTTTTTCTCCTTAACATAATGCAACATCAATTAGTTATAGAAAATCTATTAGTCGTAATAAATACTTACAAGAGTGTTATTTATGTCCAAATGTTTCAATTAGTTTTCCTGTCAAGATTTCTAATTAAGGATATGATATGTTATATGTATAACACAATATAAAATGATAAAATAGTTAAATTGTAAATAAAATATAACTGGAAGCATAAAAGTAGAGAAAAAAAAGTAAAAACAAGATAATACAAGAGTTTAGAGAGAATTAATGAGAATTATATATATATATATATTATTAGAAAACAAACTTTTAACATTAGTTTTTATGGACATTTAACATTGATTTTTAATCAATGTTGAAACTACCGTCATTAAAATTATCATTTTTAACATTGATTATGAAAATCGATGTTGAAATCTATTATACAACATCGGTTCTCCTCAAAACCGATGTGGTAAAGTAGGAAATAAACAAAAATCAAAACCGATGTTATACGTATTATATAATATTAGTTTTTTCAGAATTGATGTTATTTTTTGCATTTTTGGCTACTCACACCCCTTACTTCACATACTTTCTCAGACCCCTTATGTGACCCCCACCCTTAACCCACAATGGATCATATTTTTTGTTGGAGAGATCCCACAATTGCTTGCCATGAGACCATTCAACAATATCATCATTTGTTCCCTACACATAATCCCATTAGTAGACAAACAAAATTATGAACTATATTAATTCTTCAAAAAAATGACATATTTCATGAAGACAAGTATCCATGCCAGCTAAGTTGTTTTGTATGGATTATGGACTTCTGAAAAAATGAATTCATGAATAATGATACACGGCAACATTAAGTAACATAGAAGTTTCAAAAAGTCATCATGAGTTCCAAATAATATCTATTTGTCTTCCTTAAAATTGATTCCATTTACAATGATGACTACTATGCTATATGTTGCTTTGCCTGCTTCAATGAATGAGGTAAGAGGTTAACAAACAACCTCCATGAGAAATGCAAAAATGTATCGATGTTATGAAAATCATTGAAATGGTATGTTTTTGCCTTGATATATGGATATAAAAGAATTATTTAATGTTCCTTTTTGTGGCTCAAAATCTTTCACACGCGCACACACACATACACAGATCAATTATGGTTGGTCATGAGGTAGTTTCTTCAATAGTAGCATGGAAAAAACATCTTTCACTAAATATTAGACAACCATTAACCAACAATGTTTCCAAACCGAAAAAATTAGACACATACAATTAAGCATTCTACCATTGTATGTCCTACCACAAAAGACCATCCATTCTCCCATTTTTTATGTCCCAATTTTTCATATAGAACATTCAATTCCACTTTATTGGTCTTTAGATTTATTGTGTACCACATACTTTACCTAGTAAGATAAGACTTTTATTGTTCTTGTTAGTACATGAATCATGATATTGAAATGAACCTCCATTAAAGAAATTAGTTAGTAGCTTTAACATTGCATAAGTAGTGTATAAAAAAAATAAGATATTCAACCACAAAGAAATGCAAAATAAATAAAAAATTAATGTTTCCAGTGAATATCCCCTTCCAAGGCATTAAAGAAACAAAGATAAAGTGTAATTAATTGAGCAAACAACCAAAGGGATCAAAGAAAAAGTCATTTATTGGTCACCAATGTATTTTCCCTGTGTCAAATAGCCAATGTTCAATTCTTCAACTAGATCATGTTGCTTGTCAAGACCCTGTTGTCTATCAAAATATACAAGCCTATGGCTATCAATAGTGTTTCCCCTATTGATAATCAAAACAATGCTAGTTGAACCTTAGTTCTTCTTCAGAATACTCCACTTCTAAAGTGGTTCATATAAGTTTGTCCACTGATGAAGTGTAAAGCCATGCTCAATCTTACGTGAGTCCAAACAAGCTATATTCCATACAACATTCTTGAACACCTGCCAAATTGATAAGAGAACATTTAGAATCGTCTTGAAAATAAGTATAAAAAGAAAAGGACTAGACTCTAATCGCGACCTGTTGGTAGAACCAAAGTTATCAAAAGGAGTGTGACCCTAACCGCTACCAGTCGATAGAACCAACACTATCAATTCTTAACCCAAGAACAAAGGAAAAACTCTCACAATAAAGAAACTCAAATTCCATTAATCTTCAAAATCTTCCGAACAAAGTATTTAAGGAGTCTATTTATACTTCTACTAATAATCCTAATTTAGGTCCAAGACCCAATAACTAATCTAATAATTTAAAGACTTCAAAATAACAATAAAAGATAAAAGGTCATGGCAACCCATTACAAGTCCAAAAATAGGCCCATCATGTTGGGCTTAATTATTATCTAATCAGCCCAATATTAATAGTTCTCCAAAATTGATCAACTCAGCCCATGAATGTTTCTTGTCTTGTAAATTAGGCTTCCTAGAGTGATTCTTTAAGTTGGCCTCAAAGCATCTTCATCAATTTATAGGAGAGTGACCCAATTAGGTGCAACCCTTAATTCACATTGGTCTTCTTTCTCTTTGATCTTTTGAATCAGGCCTTACAATGCTTGCTTCATCCTCTTAGTCTTGGACCTTGTCATAGGACCTCCAATCCCCTATAAAGGATCCTTAGACGGGCCAGTTACACCTCCATCACAAATACCAAATTGACATTATGACTTGATCAAAATTCACAGTTGGGAAGAAATATAAACAACACAACCAATGATAACAAAAAGAGTGATTAACTAGATATAAAGCTTTGACATCTGAGCTTCTTCCAAGTCCCTAAAAAACTTGTAAATTCAAATTATGGGATTTAAAAATATTTCATATTGAATTTAAAGCCATGTTCAAAATGGAAGATATGAGTGTGGCTATTATGTCATGCATTGGATGTGGAACGTAGTCAATGGGGGTTTGAAGAATGAATGAAGCATGATATATTTACTTTAACAAGTTTCAATTATTAGTTTACTATTTGTTTTTAATCATTTTACATGTAATTGACTAATTTGTATATTTTATATTTTGTAGTGGTTTGGTGATGGAACACCATTAGACATTGAGACCATAAAAACAATTCGCAAGAAAGGGGCAGGATATTATTTAAAAGTTAAAAACATATGATTTAGAAAGGTTTAGATGATATAGAAGCTTATATTGTATTAATGTTTATTGTAGACATTATAAATAAGTTTGTTAATTTATTGACAATTATTTGAGCATATATAAATATATAAATTTTTTTTTTGTTTATTACAATTTTTCTGAGTCTGATTTTTTGAAATTGTAGAAGGGTTATTGGCCTTACAACCTGTTCACCAAAACAAGGTATGACTCAAATCTAAATGAGTTGCATTAGTGACTAGTTTATGTCATAGTGCGTTGCAACTTTTCATTTAAGAAATGTAGTCTACTGTCATATTTGTTTGTGGGATGCAGCTGAGAAACTTGAAAGTAGTTCTCATGTAACTCTTCAACCGTCTTCAGTTGTTTATAATGAAGTTTTAAATGTCAGCATCCAACACTGCTTATCAATTTATCAGTTGTTTTTATGGCAATTGGCTGATTGATTTTTAATGCAGAGTCTCGAGTCTGATGGCTTAAGGGATCACTTGGGCAATTTTGCTAAACAATTAAATAAGGAAAGACAAATTATTTATCCTCCTGATAGGATACCATCAAAACTTGGAGCTTTACTTCCAACATTGATAGAGGTTGTGGCCAAAGAATACAAAGGTTTTTTTGCTCAAAAATCAATTATTGAGAAGAGGAAAGAAGAACAAGAATGATAGCTTCTTGAAATGGTAAACTTTTATGAATTATAAATTTTTCTCTTTGTTTCGGCTTATTTTTTAGTAATAATAATTTTTTATAGCTCTCTTGGGAAGCTCTAAAAAATTGTTTGTTTCTCCTAAATAAATTAATCCAAGCATCCACTTTCTATTAATGTTGTATATTATGAGTTCTTTATTTTTGAACTGATTAAACTTTTCCTTTAATATAAGGAACTAGAGAAGGAGTCAAAGAGGCTAAGACCGTAGAAAATAACTAAATAAGCAGAACAAAGAAGGCTTGCCACTCAGTATGGACATAGAAAGAATCAGAGTATCATTAGGGAGATGGAGGATAGAGAAAATGAAGTACTTGAAGCTTTACTCCAAGAAGCTGAAAAGCGTATTAAAAAGAATGAAAGAAACCAATCATAGAGGGGGTAACTTGAAGTCTGTCTTTCGTTAAACTCCTGATTTGTTCGGTCTGCAAATTTTGACTGCAAACCATATACCTGTAGGGCAAAATCAACAGTAGACCTTGATGGAGTTGACTTTGACTAAACAACCCCAGGAAAGACAGGAAATGGAAAAGAAATTGCAGAAGTTAGCAAAAACCATGGATTTTTTGCTCTTGGATATGCACATATGAAGTTGCTTTTGAAAATGGTATCACACTTTAGTTTGATAGCTATCTATGTTTTTGGATTTAGAAGCATATATGGGGAGGTTTTTGAGTTCACAACAATGAATGTTTCTAACTGGTTTTGTTGTTACCAAGGCAAGGAAAGTAAAATATTGTTCAGTTCAGGAGAGAAAATTAAAAGGTTTGGTGAGTTTTGGGTTCCTGGGATGCGTCTTTCAAAGGTTATAGGTGTGAAGTTGTTTTCTATTTGTGGTTTGGCTACTATTTCCTATTGGCTACTAGTCAAGTCACTAACCCAATTGAAGGTATATTCATCCCCCCTCTCTAAAGGTAGTAGGTACATTGGCTACTATTTCATATTCTATTAGATCTCATAGCAAGTATTACCAAATGTTCTCCCCCTCTTTGATGAGGACTTTTATCAATATATTTGTTTGTTTCTATGCTTTAATCATGGAAACCATTATCAATAAAGCTAGCAAAATATGAAAATATAGAATTTATGTCTCTAGTAATTAAAATAATACTCCCTCCATCTCATTTTATTTGTTACTTTTGGAATATTTATGTTTGAAATTATTTGTCACTTTAGAATATCAAGAAAACATTTATTATTCTTTTCCAATAATTCCTTCAAGAAATGAATGTGTTGGTAGATGTTTAGTTGCTACATTGTAGTCAATCATTTATGGATTAAGGGTCATAATTGTAGTCAAATAATAATAGTATTTTGCTTTAGAAATTGGTATAAGCAGTTGTTTTCATTTCTGCCAAAATAATATGCTTATAATATGTAATGTTTTCATTTGGTTCTATTGATAGTGTGATTATTGTTGGATCGAGTGGCCTCAAAATAATTAAGAAGGGGGGGTGTTGAATTAATTATTCCTAAAACTTTACCAATTAAAATTTACTTTTTTAAGGCTTTTACTTTTGTTGTTGAGAGAATATGGAGTAGAAGAGAAACTTAACAGAAAGTAAAAGCGAAAATTAAATGCACAGCAGAAAGTAAAAGAGTAGGGAAGAAGGAAACAAACACACAAGAGTTTTTATACTGGTTTGGCAACAACCCGTGCCTACCTCCAGTCCCCAAGCAACCTGTGGTCCTAGAGATTTCTTTCAACCTTGCAAAAATCCTTTTACAAGCAAAGACCCACAAGGGATGTACCCTCCCTTGTTCTCTTTGAAACCCTAGTGGATGTACCCTCCACTAGAACTGATCCACAAGAGTACCCTCTCTTGTTCTCAGTCAAACCCAAGTAGATGTACCCTCTACTTGTACCACAAAGGATGTACCCTCCAATGTGTTAAGACAAAGATCTCAGGCTGTTACACCTTTGATACTTTGTGAATGGAGATACAAAAGAATTCTCAGGCGGTTAAACCTTTAAACGCATTTGTATTAGGGAATGGGAAGAATCAAAAGAATTCTCAGACTGTGTCATTTTGAATTCTTTGACAAGGGAGAAGGGAGACACAAAAGAATTCAGGCAGTTAGTCCCTTGTTCTTTTGGAAAAGAAAGAAGAGAGACACAAAAAGAATTCAGGCGGTTAGTCCCTTGTTCTTTTGGAAAAGAGAGAAGAGAGACACAAAAAGAATTCAGGCGGTTAGTCCTTGGCGAATTCTTTTTGGCAAAGGGAGAAGAGAATGAAAAGATGAATAGCACAAGTTTTCAAGGTTTAGAAAACCAGAAAACTTCAGAAAGCTTTTGGTACAAAAGAAGAAGAAGAAGAACTTCAAAGAGATTTCAAGGCTTGTAAAGGATTGATTGGAAAAGTAAAAGTATTCAAGATTGTTGTTAGAAAGATTTTTTTAAAAAGGAAAAACAAAGCCTTGCTTTTATAGACTCTTCATGTCTGGTCAAGAAGGTCATTCAGAAGAGTTGTAACTTTTAGAAAAACTTAAAACCCATTTGAAAAAGTCAAAACCTTTTTGAAGAGTTACATCTTTTGATTTTTCAGAAACAGTCACTGGTAATTGATTACCAAATAAGTGTAATCGATTACACAAAGCTTTTGAGTGAAAGGATGTGACTCTTCACATTTAAATTTGAATTTCAACGTTCAAGGGCACTGTTAATCGATTACCAAAACATTGTAATCGATTACCGCCTTTTGAAAATATTTGGAACGTTGTAAATTCAGTTTGAAAACTTTTTCAAACTCATTTTGCTACTGGTAATCGATTACAACAATATGGTAATCGATTACCTTTGGTAAAAGTTTTGTCAAAAACTCATGTGCTATTCAAAGTTTTGAAAAAACTTTTTAATACTTTCTTGATTGAGTCTTTTCTTCATTCTCGAATCTTGATCTTGATTCTTGAGATCTTGAATCTTGAATCTTGATTCTTGTTTCTAGGCTTTCTTCTTGATTCTTGAACTCTTGAATTGTTCTTTGATTCACTTGAGTTGTTCTTTGATCTTTGAGCTTTTTGTTCATCACCTTTGTCATCATCTTTTGTTGTCATCATTGTTATCATCAAAACACCTTTGAATCACATTCATCATGAAGCCTTTCTTCTATAATCTCCCCCTTTTTGATGATGACAACTTCTGAAATCAAGAAACACACAAACACTTTTTCCTAGTCGATTACTCTCATAAATTCTCCCCCTTTGTTTTTGAATTTATGCTTATCTTAAAAATAAGTTGATTACTCATGTGAATTCTTGATTTAATCTCATTTCTTGATACCACCCTTTGTTTTTTAATTTATGCTTATCTTAAAAATAAGTTGATTACTCATTTGAATTCTTGATTTAATCCCATTTCTCTCCCCCTTTGGCATCAACAAAAATCCAAAGTGTGTATCAAACAAATTTAAGTATGCAAATATAACTAAACATTCATACAGCAACCATGAAAAACCATCAATCAAATCATGAAATAAGAACCATGAAGCAACAATCATAAATAGATTAATTATGAAATCCACATTGTCAAATAACATACTTGTTCAAACATACCATGCAAATAAGGAAATAGTAAATTGTTCAAATACCATAATAATATAGCCAAAATACATGAGAATAGAAAACAATCAAACAAGATATCATAACTATTCATCACACTAAAAATATAATACTTCATAGAATGTCATATAATCCAGAAAGTCATTCATAGTATTCAAATAAAACATATATGAATAATTAAAAATATAAAACACAATATCAAATGTAAGTACATACTGCTAGTCATATATTATTAAATTAATTAAGTTTAAAACACACAATCATAAACAACCAAGAGCAAGTCAATATAATCATCATGTTTAGTCATACTAAACAAGTATTAAAAGAAATACTAAGTGTTCAAATGTCATAAAAACATAGCCAAATACAAGGCTTAAAAACAAAATATAATAATTAAACAATAAAAGAGAGAAGCTTATAGAAATCAAGCAAGATAATAAATTATCCTCACATTATAATAGAAGCATATGTGCATAAATAACAAATAAGTCATAAGTCATCAAAACATAAATCATTTGTTTAAGTTACTTGCATCTAGAAGTCCTAATTCTCTTCTAATGGTGTAGAAATAATCTTTGGTTAGTGGTTTTGTGAAGATGTCTCCAAGTTGGTTTTTAGTATCTACAAATTTTAAGAATACAGTCACCTTTTTCCTAAGACTAAGTGCTAATTGACTATCAACACTTACCAAGATGAGTTCTTATTAACATAGATTGTTTCATCACATTAAAATGATTTTATTTGAAATAAAATATAATAATTTTGAAAAACATAAAAAATATTTTGAACAATCAATCAAGTAATTCAAACATATCAAGAATTATACAAGGATTGAAGAATATAGATCACAGACATTATCAAACATTCAGATTTGTTATAAATAATTTAAAAACTTAGAAAGTTCAAAGAACTCAATCAATCATGTAATCATTATTTTCTCTGAAACCTACATGCTCATGCTTGATAACACGTTTTTTAGAATAAAAAAGATACTTTATATATGAAAATTCTTATATAAAAATAAATATAATATAATATTGGATTTTGAAAAATTTTATGAATGAACCTTAAGCAAGTAATTCTCATGTCATATTAAGAAATATGCAAGAATCATACAAGAGATATAAATCATACATAACCATTCATAAATGACTAATTACATATCACATCAAAAATCATGCATAATCATTTTAAAATTATATATTATCTAAATAATCAACATAACTTTTAAATAAAAAAAATCATAATGGCTTTCACGAACAATCAATCATCAATCATTTCAAATTAATTAAATTTAATTAATAATCAACTAACTATGCACAATACTTTAAAAAAATTTCAAATTTCAACTTCCAGTAACTTCCTTTTTCAACTTCCAACTTCCAATAACTTCCACTTTCATTTTCAAACTTTCAATAACTTCCGAATTTTAATTTTGAAACTTCCAATAACTTCCAATTTTTAATTTTCAAACTTCCAATAACTCCCAAATTTTAATTTTCAAACTTCCAACTACTTGGACACAATTACCAAAGACAAAAAATCAATCATGTATATTGAAATTATTTAAACTAAATATAGTTAATTAATCATAATAATTTTTAACATAATCAAATAATTTTAAACTTATCTTCAATTTATAAAACTAAGTCTATTCTATTGTAATCGATTACACATAGTGGTAATCAATTACCAGAGAATTAAACACTAAATTTTAAGTATCAAATAACAATCATCAACATATATTATGATAATTATTTACTTAATTCAATTATTCTATCATGTCAAAACAAACAAAACATAAGCAATTCAAGCATTAAACAAACTTTAATTAATCATATATATTCAGAATTAAAACTAAATATAGTTAATTAAACATTGTAAACACAATCAAACAATTTCAACAATTATTTTCTATTATCCACAAAAATAACTTAACTGAAAATACTAATCATACCTTAATTCATAGAGATGGCTTAGATGTTAACTCTTTTGAGATTTTACTGATAATGTTGTCGTCGTATGTAACATGTTCACTTTTGGAGAAAATGGTTGTAAACTTGGATACATCTCCCGTCATGTGCTTGGAATATCCACTGTCTATGTATTACTTCTTCCTTACAGATTCTTCTTTGTTGTTCTTATCAGATTTTGTCATGAGACACAAGTTGACTTGGTCTTCATCATGATATTTGAGTAACCTGTTCCTGAAAATACTTTCGAAAGACAAAGAATCTAAAGAGGCCATTAATCTTGAAGTTGTTAGACTTTCTACAAGAAACCTGCCCTGATACCACTTGTTGGATCGAGTGGCCTCAGAATAATTAAGAAGGGGGGGTTGAATTAATTATTCATAAAACTTTACCTATTAAAATTTACTCTTTTAAGGATTTTACTTTTGTTGTTAAGAGAATATGGAGTAGAAGAGAAACTTAACAGAAAGTAAAAGCGAAAATTAAATGCACAGCGAAAAGTAAAAGAGTAGGGAAAAAGGAAACAAACACACAAGAGTTTTTATACTGGTTCGGCAACAACCCGTGCCTACCTCTAGTCCCCAAGCAACCTGCGGTCCTAGAGATTTCTTTCAACCTTGTAAAAATCCTTTTACAAGCAAAGACCCACAAGGGATGTACCCTCCCTTGTTCTCTTTGAAACCCTAGTGGATGTACCCTCCACTAGAACTGATCCACAAGAGATGTACCCTCTCTTGTTCTCAGTCAAACCCAAGTAGATGTACCCTCTACTTGTACCACAAAGGATGTACCCTCCAATGTGTTAAGACAAAGATCTCAGGCTGTTACACCTTTGATACTTTGTGAATGGGGATACAAAAGAATTCTCAGGCGGTTAAACCTTTAAACGCATTTGTATTAGGGAATGGGAAGAATCAAAAGAATTCTCAGACTGTGTCGTTTTGAATTCTTTGACAAGGGAGAAGGGAGACACAAAAGAATTCAGGCAGTTAGTCCCTTGTTCTTTTGGAAAAGAAAGAAGAGAGACACAAAAAGAATTCAGGCGGTTAGTCCTTGGAGAATTCTTTTTGGCAAAGGGAGAAGAGAATGAAAAGATGAATAGCACAAGTTTTCAAGGTTTAGAAAACCAGAAAACTTCAGAAAGCTTTTGGTACAATAGAAGAAGAAGAAGAACTTCAAAGAGATTTCAAGGCTTGTAAAGGATTGATTGGAAAAGTAAAAGTATTCAAGATTGTTGTTAGAAAGATTTTTTTTAAAATGCAAAACAAAGCCTTGCTTTTATAGACTCTTCATGTCTGGTCAAGAAGGTCATTTAGAAGAGTTGTAACTTTTAGAAAAACTTAAAACCCATTTGAAAAAGTCAAAACCTTTTTGAAGAGTTACATCTTTTGATTTTTAAGAAACATTCACTGGTAATCGATTACCAAATAAGTGTAATCGATTACACAAAGCTTTTGAGTGAAAGGATGTGACTCTTCACATTTAAATTTGAATTTCAACGTTCAAGGGCACTGTTAATCGATTACCAAAACATTGTAATCGATTACCGCCTTTTGAAAATATTTGGAACGTTGTAAATTCAGTTTGAAAACTTTTTCAAACTCATTTTGCTACTGGTAATCGATTACAACAATATGGTAATCGATTACCAGAGAGTAAAAACTCTTTGGTAAAGGTTTTGTCAAAAACTTATGTGCTATTCAAAGTTTTGAAAAAACTTTTTAATACTTATCTTGATTGAGTCTTTTCTTATTTCTTGAATCTTCAGTCTTGAATCTTGATCTTGATTCTTGAGATCTTGAATCTTGATTCTTATTTCTAGGCTTTCTTCTTGATTCTTGAACTCTTGAATTGTTCTTTGATTCACTTGAGTTGTTCTTTGATCTTTGAGCTTTTTGTTCATCACCTTTGTCATCATCTTTTGTTGTCATCATTGTTATCATCAAAACACCTTTGAATCACATTCATCATGAATCCTTGCTTCTACAATGATTATTTCATTTGCGTTGTTAACATGCAGTTGAGGCATTTAAAGCCATAAAGGGAAAATTGATTGATATGAATGGAAATTTCAGCAAGAGCCATTTACATATGACTGGACAAGGGTTATGTGCTCCATTACAATAGTGGACAATAGTTACCTACATGTTCAACAATTGTATGACTTCAACCTTCCACTTAACATTCTTTTTTTGTAATAGCCATGTTAACATGTATAATCTTCCCTTTCTTGGTCCATATTTTATTTATGTTTCTCCCTTTAATCTGTTAAGGTTCAAATATATTCAAAATGGTCTTTATGAGCCCAATCTTTCTTAATCGGTAGTTGATTAGATTAGAAAAGTTAGAAGATTGAATTGACTACAACGAGTTAATTATTTGTTTCTATAGGACTGAAAATTGAATTGAAATGGTTGCATAAACAAATGGTTTTGACATGAAGAGCCTCATTGTTCCTGCTTTCTTTGCAAACTCTTGAATGGAAATGAACTAACAAGTGATCTCACTACTAAAAAAACTGGATTCCACGACGGATTTTAGGACAATATGAAGATAATTTTGAATCGTCTTTGAAGTCAACGTCGTGGAAAGTCTTTCCACGATAGTTTCCAAAAAAAACTATCTTAGAAAAGCTATAATTTTAAGACAGTTTTTAAAAAAATTATCTTAGAATGTATTTTTTTTAAAAAGTTAAAAAAAGTTGACAATTTTAAGACGGTTTTCCCAAAAACCGTCTTAGAATGTCGCATTCTAAGACGGTTTGTGAAAGAACCGTCTTAGAATTTTTTTTTTTTAAAAAATTGACAATTCTAAGATGATTTTTCCAAAGGACTGTCTTATAATGTTAGACATTCTATGATGATTTTTCAAAGAATCATCTTAGAATGTCCTTTAAAAAAAACATTAAAAAATCCACTGCTTTTTTCTGCATAATAAAGAAAATTTATTCATGAAATGATGTAATATATAACAAATCATATATATTACTTTAAACTATTTAAGTGACATATCACAAAACATATCTAAATAATTTATAAAGATTAAATTAAAATCACAAAAATAAAATTTAACCAAATATAGGTTCGTATTGTAAAGCCAAGCCAATCTGCACAGTAAAGGATGCCAAGCATGCATTAGTGTGGTATAGAAGACCTCTACGAGCTCTACAATTGGCAGCTACCTATAATTAGCATCAAAAGCAAACAAAAAATATGTTTATATGTAGCACCTAAGTTTCCAATTTAATTTCCTCTAGAAAAGTATAAAAAACAATAAGACTAAAGATGTTTCTTTAATTCTGGGCATTTGTGTAACAACCTTTTGTATGTCTAAAATTGATTGTAAATCCAAATTATGCCATCTTGTTTTTTGCTTACCACATAAGAAGCAAATGGCAACATTTTCTCTAGTGATAAGTTGGCACAAATTGCTGGAAATAAAATAACTACTATGTAAATTTTGAAATTGTAGCATCAAATGAGCAAAACTAACAAGGTTGTTCATTAGTAAAATGATCAAAGAAAAAGTAGTAAGACTAGAAATGATGGACACAATGGAATTGTAGTAAACAATGTAAGTCCATATCTATGAAATAGGGTAGAATATGTCCAGTGGAAAAATCAAAAAGTTCCATCTTGCATGTGCAACGATTTTATGAAGAGGTTGCACGTGCAATATAAAATAACTCCAACAAATGCATCCCCAACACCAATTGTATCAAGAAGCTCTGATGGTGGAATCTTTTTAGATGTCCCATAATATAACCTCCCACACACAGATTCTTCTATCCCTTCAGTAATCCTAAAAGGCAATGGTTAATTAGTAATTGCACCTCCCCAACAATGTGTAGCTTGTGTCCAAGAAGTAAATCATAATTATGGAGGATGCTCCCACCAACAGAACTTTCGATGGGTAGAACAACTTTATCCACTAATCAAGATTCAACAACCTGCATGCAGAAAAGAATATAATATATCATCACAAAATGTCTTTTTTTTAAATAAAATAAAAAATAAAAAGAAAAATAAAATATATAGACGGTTTTTCACAAACCGCAACTCGTTATCTTCCTACAATATGGGACATCGTTGTTTATAAATAATAGAAAAATAAAAAATAATAAAGAAAAGATTGAATACAAGCTATGAAGAACATAAGACAAAATATTGAATAAGATGTATAACAATAGCAATAAGCAAAATATATAGCACATTTGGAAATACAAAGTATGCAACACGCTTCTTATTAAAACCAATATCCCATCGAATAGTGGCATTGTCCTTGCTTTGTGATTCCTTCATCATCTACATCAACACAAAACATATAATACACAGTAAAAACATAACACAAGATAAGAGGAAAAGGTAAAGCAATAAGAGATACATGTAGGAAAGAAAAGAAAAAAGAAAAAGAAGAAAAGAAGCTATTATATGATAGAGTTTGTATTTTGTAGGCATAGTTATAATAGAGTGTGAGAGAGTGAGCAATTAGAATTTCAACTTATCTGAGACCTCTTTGGCCAAAATATTTTAATGAACTAACATATGATCATCCTTGTTAATACTACTTCTTTAACTTATTTCTAACCTATTAAAGTCAAGCTAGTTATCCAACACTAATGCTAATGGACAATCACTTGCATATTTTATGTGTGTAATAGGAGAAATTATCACTGTCAAATTGTTGGTTCTAAGAAATATTTTCCTGGAGCGTACAAAAGAATAGTCCATTTGCATACAATTGAAAGATTCAGCTGAGTCAATGTATCTTCAACTTGTTGAGGGAGAATCCATATTTCTGGCTTATAAGAAACATGTGAGCAAGTTCCCTTAGCATTAGTGTATTCAGAATTTCCAGATCTTATATTGACAACCATGTTGCTGAAACTGCTGGAAATACTTTCAAGTTTTCCATCTTTGATAGAAGAGGGATTAATGTTATCACTTTCCTTGACTTTTGACCGTGTAGACAAACTACCTGACTTTTCTTTGCTTGATTGAATATCAATTGTACCATTTTTCAAAGAATTTATTTTAGTAATATTGTTACCTTTGTGTTTTGACAAAGATTCTAGCAAGCTGTTTGAAGTTTTACCACTTGTTTGCAGATCAATTGCTACATATTTGGAAAGCTTGCTCTCAATTGAACTATCTTGTCTACTCTTTCGCATTAAGGATGATAAGTTGTCTGAAGTTTCAATATTTGATTGTACAAAAAGTTCATTCTTCTATCTGGTGCTTAATGAAAGCTGAGAATTAGAGTTTGTAGCTTTGTCTGGAAGCATTACACAAATAAGATAGATGAATATTTATGCACAAGAATTAGAATTTGAAGATAATAAATACGGAAAAACAGTTTTTCCTAGAAATATTTTTTTTCGTTTTTTGGGTGAAAGCGACCGTGATAAAGATGGCCTCGAGATATTTCCAATTACTTTGACTACTAGAACCGGTGAAAGCTTTCTGCAATTGGACTTAAAACAACCTCCAGGAATTAGAAATCTTTTTAACTGTGATTCAGGGACACAAATTTAACAATTAAAACCTAATATATTCCCTGATAATGATCATTCTGTGCAAGATTTTGAGCCCAAAAAGTTATAATAAAAAAAATCAGAAAATTGGAATTTGTATTCCTTTCCAATAGTATTTCTTTTTCTTTATATAGGGGGGGGGGGAGATTCAAAGTTTATGGAAAATATTGAAGTGAACCACAAAGAAATAATGTGAAATGATGTCAATTTTAAGTTTAAATGATAGTTAGTAGCGCTCTTAACTATTAAATACATTTTCTCCAACTACACTAGAGGCAAATTAGATTTGTTGAGGGAAGGATACCTTTCAAACCCATTTTGGAAGAATGTAGGCCAGTATAAACCACATCATCTGGGGATGGAACCTCGAACTTGAAAGGATCTGTATACAAAGAAAAGCATGGTTTTATAACTATTATTTAAAATAGAATAAATAAGTATTATGTATGCAAGGAGTTACAACTTGCAGGAACTAAATCATGATATGTCATTAAACAAACTCTAAACTTCAAATAATAAGATCTTTTGCTCTAATTATTATTGCATTGCACAACATTCAAATGTCAAATTTAGAAGAAATTGTTTAAACTAGTCATATGCACATCTTGTATCAAAACTTGTGAAGACCTGTGTTAAATATGAATGGCTTTGAGTACTAAAATCCTTATGAATTTCATGAAACTCTCCTCGGACATTGTCAAGCTTATAGAAGTTATTGCCATCTGTAAGAAAACCATCATCTGGCTTTGGAAATAATACAATCTCTTTGGCAATCTATTGTTGTAATGATTGAAAAAGAGACCTGGCCAACTTGGATGCTCCAAGACTTTTGGTTATGTCTTCAACTGCACCAAAGCCATTGTTCAATAGGTTGTAGGAATATCATGGCCATTGTTGTAAACCTAATAATATGCAGCCAAGTACATGTTCTCATATTCTTTGACTCTCCTCCCTCCCCCTTTTCTCCTATTATCAGGTTTGCAAAATGATTAAAGCATTATTTTCCTTCATTGGGGATTCCTCATCCTCCTGCTACACCTTTTATGAGCAAATTATTGTTATTTAACCTTACATAAAATGATAAAATGGCAAATTGCCAAACAACCAGAAAGACCAAGGAATCTTGTCCCTATTGATTAGTTAGTTAGGGGTTAGTGAGTCAAATAAATAGGAGGATGTAAGGGGAAAGCTCTCATTCTATCAGGTATCATTTGTAAATTGAGCATTAGCTATTTGTGAAGCATAAACCCTTGAAGGAGATATTGCTCTTTCTATTTGGCTATTCCTTGTTCTTTTCATCCTATTCAATAAAATATTTCTTTTCTTCCTTATTCCTAATTCTTGGTTTGTAATAGTCTAATATTTTTCTTTTTTGTATCTAGATGATGCAAAATGATAAGTTTTTAGGAATAGAGTCACTACTAGAAAATCCGTTTTTAACATTGGTTATTAAGGATTTTCAACATTGGTTATTAACCGATGTTGAAACTACCGACATTAATTTATCAACAATAACATCGGTTGTTTAGCAAAAACAACATCAGTTTTGAAAACCCGATGTTGTTTTATTCTTACCAACATCGGTTTTTTCTGAAAAACTGATGACAACATCAATTTTCCTAAAAATCAATGCTGGTAAGAAGAAAACAACATCAGTTATTCAAAAAACCGATATTGTTTTTTACTAACAACATCGGTTTTCCTAAAAATCGATGTTGTTTTATGATTAGTTTTAAATATCGTATTTGTTTTTTTAATTAGCAACCTGTAGTAATTAATTCAAATCACAACTTATCGTTCAAAGTTGTATAAAAATGCATAAATCAGCCATGAACCAAAAGTTATAAACAAAGTATATCAATATATCATGCACCAAGGGTAGTTATAAACATTTCTAAACAAAATAACATATTATAAACAAAAGTTTACAAATTGATAATATATTAGAGTAGTAATCTACTTTAATTACAAACAAACCAGAATAAAACAAAGTTAGAAGTTGCATCTGGGAACTCAAATATAATTTGAGTTCCAGGAAGCAAATTTTGTGTTTGTGCAAAAGTCCTCCATCCATTTCCAATTTTTGTGGTCTTCCTATGATGATTATAAACTATTCTACACTTCGTCCCTTCCAAGTTCAGATGAGTGAATCTTGCAGCTTTCATAAATGAGTACATGGTACTTGACACATCCTGAAATGCAAAAGAAACTCATATTAGATAACTATATGATATCAAAATTTGACATACAGAGATGAATGCTTAATTACTCACCAAACTATTGTAAATCACTTTGTACTCAGTGAGTAGGACTTTAAAAGTGACCGAGTTAGGAACAAGGAGTGCCATTTAGGAAAAGCTTTAGGTTCAGAGCTGTTTTTGAAGATGGTGAGGAGAAAAACACTCTGTCCATAGTGGGTCATGGTGACCTGATGATTTCTAGTGAGCCCATAGAACTCTCTAAGTTTTGTCCATCCAGTAAGTAAAGTTGGGGTCACCAAATCTTGGTTATATGTGACAAAGTGCATGTAGCCATTAGAGTGTAGCAGATGCCACGTAGACTCTAGTTCATCTTTCCATCTTATAGCAAATGACCTACTCATTTAACCGTAAGGTTACATTTAAACAAAAAATTAATATAAGCAAAAGTACTGTTAAATATCAAGTCATGTTTATTTTAGAATAGTCTTCAAATAATTTCTAACCTGATCGATAACATGAACAGTGTTGAACATTTCCTCTGATTGTTTGTTGATCTTCATCATTATGTTAGCCATTTCCTTCTAGTTTTATTGATGTTCATCCATGGTTTCTAAACTCCATTTACAATATAAACATGACATTAATATGCATGATACATTTGACATACCAATATGATATTCCTATTTTAGGGGCCTAAGGTTGTGGCAGAATTGTCACACCAGCACAAAGTCCCATTAACAAGCACATACACACAGAACCATGCAAACCAGAAACCAAACTATGCAACCAAACCCTATTTTCTAGAAGTGTGTACATGAAGCTACTACCATATACATGATCCAGAAGGCCACAACTATATGCAATAGGATGCACTACCATAGCTTAAAAACACATGTATATTTTAACTTCCATGGTAATAACTGCAAACCAAGCAAAAATAAAAAGCAAACAACAACACTACCATAGCTTACGAACACAAGCTTCATTAGAGAATCACAATAACAAAAACACTAACATTTACACCATTATCAATTTCAAAGAGCACATTTTCAGACATAAAGCAAACGCGTTGCGATGCCGTCACCACCTCACCCGCGTTTTGTCTTCTCGAAACCAAATATGACTTATTTGTCACGAGGTATGGAGAAGACGAAACACAACTAATGTGGTGATGGCAGAATGTTGGAATACAAGGAAGACGAGGCACGAGGAAAAGGATGTCTTGAAGAACTTACCTGCTAACGGAGCAAATGCGGTGGAGAGGAGAATAGGTGTGAGGAGGAGAACAGGCAAGGAGGCGAACATACAAGAATGCGAGGAAGAGTGCACGCGAGAGAAAATATGGCTTCTAGAGCCAATTCAAATATTTTTAAATGTAGGTTTTAACATCGGTTTTTACTAAAAACCGATGTTAACGTTGGCATCACATAGCTAACATCAGTTTTTAGTAAAAATTGATGTTAACTCAGTCAAGTTAACATCGTTTTTTTGAAAACTGATGTTAACGAAGTCACATTATTTACTATTTTGCCACTGCGTTTTTGTTAACATTGATTTTATCGAAAACCGATGTTAAGGTAACAATGTTAAATGTATATTTTGTAATAGTGAGTTGAATACCCCCCAAGTTGTTAAAACCAAACAATAACTAATACAAGAGCCAAAAATTGTTTATCAATTTAGCTCACTTATTTAAATTTGCTAGCCACTATTTTGCTATTGTCGAGAAATGGACGGGGTCTAGTTCACTCTCAAAAACTAGCTCAAAATAATAGGATTGCCCAAGTCTTATAAGGAATATTTTAGCCATATTTCTATTCAATGTAGGACATCTTAACAGACACACCTCACACCCAAGATAGGATATCTGGAGTGTGAGGATTGCAAGACTAAACTTGTAGGGGACCAACATTAATGCTAAATAGGATCTTGTACCATACTAGAAATGGATAAGTCCAAACTCACTTCCAAAAGCTAGCTTAAGGGAGAAGGATTTCCAAAGTCTTATAAGGAGTATTCCATCCATATTCCTAACACACCTCAAAGTTTAGTGTTTCTTCCTACAATTGCCATCTAAACTAAACTGCACTCAAATCCACTCAAGGGTGCTCTACCAACAAGATATACATCATCGTGATAGTCAATATTCTCAAGAAAGGTTGTAGCATCATGATAATCAACTATTTACACTAAAAATATAATTTTATTTAGAGGAAGCATTTTTCATGAAGGAACAATAATTGCAGAATACAACCATTGGTTATACCATTGGTCATATAAGTTTTTATCCCAGCTTATCTTTCTAGGGACAGAGGACTTAAATAAAACATCCCACATATTCAA
Source organism: Glycine max (assembly GCF_000004515.6). NCBI lineage: Eukaryota > Viridiplantae > Streptophyta > Magnoliopsida > Fabales > Fabaceae > Glycine > Glycine max. Next base: position 16,801,116 of record NC_038254.2, read on the forward strand.
ACTAATTGTTGATATTAATAAAGCTAGAAGAACTTAGAAATTTAACATTCCAAGATATTCCAAGTCCTATCTTCCTATATCAAAACAGAATGACATAAAAAAATTATGACCAAACATAAATCAACTTATCAACAACAAAAGGGCAAGAACAACACTTACATCATAATCCCATGATGGATTCACCACCATTACGTTTCTCAATTAGGAATAAAAAAACTCATTTATAACAATATACAACATCTCAGTTACAAAGAATGTCACACCTGAAACTGGTAGTTCCAGATACAGATAGTTCCAGAGTATAAATTAGCCAGAATCCTGAATTAACAAGGTTGCATGAAGCAATTAATTAAATGGTGCCAACAGTAAACTTATATAACAAACATCACTATTAGTGACTAAATCCTCACAAACTACAAATATTCCTAATTAAGATGCTAGCTTCACTTCAGGAATTGAATTCAGAAAGAAAACAACAGCAGCAAAAGAGGCATTACCATTGCTCTGTTGGATGTAGATCCACACAATTCACTATCTCTGATCTTTGTGCAAGCTTGTGCTGATAAAAAAAAAAACTAAAATAACACATTAGATTAAGTATCCCATAATTTAAGCCAGAATAACTTCATTTTGGTTCACAACCTTACTAGTATCTAGGCAGTAGCAGTTAACATAAATAGGTTTTCTACTATGACATAATGCATATATCCAACCAATAATTTTCAAGTACTAATTAATTAAATAATTGAAAGTTGAAACTACATTGATCAATATACATTGATTAGCTTCCACAACTTACTAAACACTAGTTCACTGAAACATTCTTCTTTTAAAAAAAACACTAATAAGAAATAAAAAGATAGGGTGGTGTGGGAAGAACCAATAGGGAAATACATTGAAGGAATGCAAGAGTTTAAGAAAAAGGAAGCAAACTAGACTATAACTCACTCCTTGGAAACATGGCCAAAGGACCATTTTAATTCTTACGTGATAGCACTCAAGCCTTTATTTCATGTGCTACCAGTAGACAAAAACCTAGATTGCCCCTCGAAAAATGGAAGCTCGGTCTATTCTCTGCCTGCACAATATTGCTTAAAATAAACAAGCTCAAGGAGTATGAAAAATGCAGGTGCCATATCTAGCTCAGTGGAAGGATAACACAAGATAGATCTACCTCATGTAGTTTAGCCTCTTGTGTGACTTGAAATGGTCTTATTGTATAATCACAATTAAATTCAAGGGTCACACATCCTCCTTTTGTTTCCAGGGTTCACTATTGCATTGGATATACCATGAAACTTTTTGAGACAATGGTGTATATAAATCTACATATGTGGAGAACAATAAGATAATGTATGTACTTTTGGAAAACAGACTTAGTTATCTCAACTCAAGATTACTAGAAAGTTGCAAATAATTTCCAAGCTTCCTGCCAAGAGTAAACATATCCAATTATGCTAAGAAATTCTACACTATTTGATGTGATCCCTATCTAGATATTGAATTCAAGATTAGGACGAATGTATGATATACTAATTAGACAAAAGTTGTGAATCTCTCTATACAAATGTACAATGGCTCTGTTGGATGTAGATCCTCACCGTTTTTGCAGATTGGAGAGTGTACTAGCCTTTACCGAGATCAATGATTAAAGATCAGATTTTGAATTTGACAAGCCCAAGAGATCGAGCTTAGTGAGAGAGTGAGAAATGTGTTTATTTATTTTTGTAAGAGAGCTCGGTGTAAATACCATAAGGATGAACAAATGAGAGTGGTTCTATGCAGTTAAGAGAGATTATGAAAATGGCACGAATCTTGACCATGCGGCAAGGGTAGCGGGAGGGGCCACCGCATAGGTCGGCATGTGGGAGATCTAAGAGAAGAAGGAGTCGAGCATGACACCGATGATCGAGGCGGACTTGGTGGATTTGACGGCGAGTTGGGGTTCTAAAGGGGGAAAAATGAGTCTAACTGAGGATGGTGTGGTGAGACTTGATGGAGGGGCGTGTGGTAGATGTCAAGAATTGTGACCACAAATAGTTTTCCATTGCAGGATTTGGTCTTGGTAGTGTAGAGGGTAAGGAGGATGGCTTCAAAGCCTGCAAGGGACGGTGGCTCCGGGGAGTGGATGTGGGAGAGGAAGAGGTCGATGAGGAGAGGGATGGATAAGAGGACTACCAGGCGAAGATGGGGGGTCAAAAGAGAGGAAGGTGGTTTTCAAAACATAGCATCGAATGAGAGTGAGAGTGAGAGGGATAAAGTAAAGGGTACTTACTTCTAAAATAGTTTTCTAAAAACCGTCTTAGAAGGACAACCTTTTAAGACGGTTTTTGTACAACTGTCTTCGTTGAAAAGCCCTGTATTTATAAAATTGTCATAACCTAATATACTAAGACGGTTCTTATGGAACTGTCATCGTTTTGATGTTGTAGAAAACACCTTTTCTAGTAGGGTCTGCCAAAACAGCTTGACCATCTTCCAGTCTTGGACAAAATACAAATTCATGAGAATCATATTATAGGATCCATACCATTATCATTTGCAAATCTGAACAGCATGAGACACTTGTAAGGTTCTTTATGATGATTACTAAGTCTAAAAAATTACCACTCCTAATACTTTTCTTGAGTTCTTTTATTTCTCTACCTTTGACTTTTCCTACCAAGAAAATAATATTGCCTTTATTTTTCCCCTAATGGAGCACTCACATGATAAAAAAACTCGCATAGTTGACAAATCCCACCATAATATGCCACCACATATTGGTGACATAATTGCAATCATTGACATGTTTTTCTAGCTTTTATTTAATCCTTCATTGTCATGTTCTTATCTTGTTAACAAGATGTATCTTTCGACATGCAGTCTTCTTGACAACAATAACTTAACATGAAATCTCCCATCCAAGTTCTCTGAGATGCCAAGCTTAAAGATACTGTATGATTTATTATTTTGTGTTAAATATGCTTTTATGTATGTCTGTTAAATATACTTAAAAGGAAGAAAATTTGGTGAAGGAAAATTGGAAAAGTGTTAAGGAAGTGCCAATGTTTAGCTTGTTGGGGGAAAATAGAAGAGTGAATAAGAATGTACATAGATAGGGAATCTAGGTTAAGTCTGTACTTAGATCACCATGCCACCACTTTAACTTGCACTTCCCCTCTGGCCTTCCCATACCAGTTTTTAGACCTCCTTCAACTGACTTAAGGTAATTAAGTGGAATGTAATTTAGATATGCAAAGTTATGGGTTGGCAGACTACAGCAACAACAACAACAAAAGGCAAAAGCCTTTCCCACTATATGAAGTAATGCCATTTATTGTATCCAGTACAAATTAGTATTGTGAGAAGAAAAATTCTAAAGTTGAATATTAAAAAACTAAGAACTGAATGCTATGCCAAAGGTTTCATACATCATGATATTTGGAAGTTACTATTTTTGTCATTGTAAAGCTTTTATTTCCTTTTTTCTTAATTTTTTCTACAATATTTACTGAATCAATAAAATTAATTACTTGCTTGACACATAGATTTTTAAAGTAAAATTTGGATCTTGTTTTTGCAGTCAACTTGATAACAATAACTTTAGTGGAAATAACATTTCAGAATCTTATGGCAATATGTCAAAATTGTTGAAATTAATTGTAAGTGCATTTTGTGATCCCATGTTCTTAAGTACATTACCATTATAAGGAGTGAAATTGAGGTGGTTGAGTCTTTATTTTTAGTGTATGGTGTGAAATACCAATTTAAGATACTAAAACCTTTGTGATTTCTTGTATATTGATCTTTCAATTAGAGAAAAGCATTTCAAGGAGCTTAGAAATAAAGGTCAAAACATTTAAAATACAATTATAAATATTGTTTCTCAAAAATGATATTTATAGATAGTTCACCACTTTGTAAAACATAAATGAAAACCATGACATACACACCCATAGTTGTTTGATTCAATTAGTATAACATGGTCTTCTTGTTCTGTTCAAATGACTACTTCATAGCATTCAATAAGAAGACTTTCATTGGTAACAAAATTTGTCGTTGTATTTTCCTGATGTCCAAATCACTTCAGAAAATTTTTATTATTTCCTCTATTTTAATTTTTCTTTATTTGGATTTTGGAGGATACCAAACCATCGCTGCTTGTATTTTCTTTTTTCTTTATTTGGAGGATACCAAACTCAAGGTTGGTGGTCTATATGTTGTTATTGGTTTCTTGGTTTTATTAGGAGCCTTAGGAACTTCAATTTGCAAGGAGCAATTCCTGATTTTAGTAGGATATCACACCTTACTTATTTGTAAGTTTAGTTAGCTCAGTTTATGAATTGACTTTTTGGGATTCCATATCAAGAGAAGTGCCTGGACCTGACAAAATGACAAGTTAGATGTCATATATGTGTTTAAAAGATCGTCCAAGACTATTTGTAATTGTTTCTACTAATTTCTGTTTGTGTATATTCTAATGACCTGAGTTTCAAGCAATTGAATGAATTAATTCCTACCCATAAGCTGTCAGACAATATCACAACCATGTAAAAATATCTAATTCTTAGATTATACAAATCTATTGGTCTTGCTTTCAATTATTTGTATTCCCCATTATGGATATCTTCCTCTTTCATTAAGTGGTTGGAGAAAATATTCAAAATATGATAACATGGATTGCATATGATATTATTGGTTTACCTATAGGGACGTGTGACTTATCAAACAACAAGCTCAACGGAACAATTTCATCATACTTTTCAGGTCTTGCACGCCTTCAGAAATTGTAAGTTCTTTTTTTATTTCACCATTTCTTCTTCTACATTAAACTGTAATGTATACTGTAATTGATGTTAGGAAATACCAAGAATAAATTTCCCTCTCTATGTGATTAAGATGGACAATAAGAAAAATAAATTAAGAGAGTAAGAGAAAAGGAACAACATTGAGAAATTTTTAACTTGGAAAACCCCCTCAGTGAGAAAGGGAAAAACCATAGGACCAAGTCCAGAAAAAAAAAAATCTCCACTATGAAGTAGGATTACAATGATCTCAATCTCACCCAATAGGATGGTTTACAATATTTCTCAAATGCTCACCATGTATGGTGGAAATATAACTCTTTTTTCTTAAAGAGGATTACAAAAAACTTTCTCACTCTATCACTCTTGAAGGATCTCACTTGCTTGTTTGCCACAACTCCTCACAATCCCCCACTTATATAGTGGAGGGATATGGCTTCTCCATAGAGTAATAAATGGATGTAAATTAATTTTCATATTTCCAAGAACCCTTGAAAATGTTATCTCCATTTTTCTAAGATGAATGTGATATCATCAAGAGTCAAAGATGAAATTCCAAAACATTAGAATATCTACCTTTTATTTTCCAAGCATTTGATGTTATCAAGATTTGCTGAATGTGGTGTTCCATAATTATGGAGTGATTTCCAACAAATCTCCCCCTTCCTGACTTAATTGAGGAGCACCACCACACTAGCACCTTGACAACAGTCTTCAAACTTCCTAGTTGGTATCACCTTGGTCATCATGTTAGACCAATTTTCATTGGTGTGAACCTTCTCGAGTTGTAAAAGCTTATCCTCTAAAATATCTCATATTCAGTGATAACGGAAATCTATGTTCTTTGAATGACAGTGAAATGTTGAATTTTCAGCTAAGTGTATGACACTTTGATTATCATAGTACACCACATAATTTTGTTGTTCATGGCATAACTCATGAAGAAAATTCTTCATCCACAACATCTCTTTGCATGCTTCATTAGCTGCTATATATTCAGCCTCGGTAGTTGATAGAGCAACACACTTTTGAAGTTTGGCTTACCATGACACAACTTTCACTAGCATACCTCTTTATAAATACGCAGTGATCAGTGCGCGTCTTCTTCAAATCATGGTAAGCGATGAAAGAGTCAAACTTCTTATACCATTGCTTTGATTCAAAAGAAATCCTAAGGAGTATGCATGAATGACTAACATTAGATGTACCATACTATCACAATTGTCTTTGGGCACCTTCCACAAGCTCCTGGTCAAATGAGTTTTCTTCTCAAATGTGCAAGTGCAAACCTCAGGTTTTTTTTAACAATCACAAGCGTGTGCGGGTTCTATTCCAAAATCCAAATTCAAAAGCAAAATTAGTCATTTTTTTTATCCACATGGGCTTTATTGGGCTTGTAACGTGGTCAGGGGGTAAGAGGGCTATGAAAGAAAGCATCAAAGAGGCTCAAAGAGTGTTTAAAGGTTATATTGAGTAAGAACCTTGAGAGCCTTGCTTGTACCTTTATTCATTTCAACTTTTTGGGCTGGGCCCTATTCCATTTGTCTTATACATTAATCCTTATTGCATTTTTGTGCCTTCCTTGTAAAATTTGGAGATCTTTTGTTTCCTTTTACTTTGCTCGCCTTTGGCGGATTTTCTTTCTTCCTTTTTTTATATTTATTATTCTTCATTGTTGCCCCCACTTAGAGCTTAGTAAACCTCGTGCATATGTTGTTTGCATTGCTCTTCCTGCCAGTTTAGTAGTGGTTCCTACTTAGGATTTTTTTTTTGTTTTTTGTTTTAAGAAAACAATTAGAATTTGGCTTGGAGGGGGTAACAAGGGATAAAATAGTGTTTGGGATGAAGAAACATGGCCACATGTCATTTGTAATCTTGACTAGAGACTCTTACAGTTTGGATTTTGGAAAAAAAACCTTTGATAAATACGCTCCTGATTGTTTTTTCTTTCTTTTTTATATATTATTATTATTACCCTAACTTTTTCCTAGGCCGCCCTTTCGGGTTTTCAACCTACCAAGTGAGAACTTTTTATCTGCCCCCTAGTTCGCTTGAAGCTCATGCATGGTGTTGTCATTGCCCCAGTGTAAGGTTTGGAGGTATTTGTTGTTACCACTTGTCATGACCTTGTAGCAAGAAGAAATGAAAGAATAGAAGAAATGAAGGAAACTGTGCAGGTACCTAAAAAAGAATTTTTAAGGACAATAAATATTTAAAGGATTTTCAATTGAGCAATTAAGTCAAATGACTCTTGCTCTTCACAAATCTTTTTTTTAAGAAAGATAACTTTTATGAAAGATAAGATGAGCTCACATGAATGTCTATAGTTATTATTTATTGATTGATTTGTAAACACAGTCAATCAAATGTTTATTCAACTTTACTTGTCGCTTATGGCACCCCCACCAAACGTGTAGAACGCGTAATTTCTGATTGGGAAGACTTGAAGACCAACTCATGAGCACAAGTCACTTGAGCAAACAAACCAACGACGTACATTCATATTTCAGTGAAAGTTAAATAAATATGCAAAAATGTAATTGTGAGAAAATGAGAGACAACAACATCAAATTCATCCATATTATTAGCATTGTGACTGTTGTTTACAATAATAACATAAACTTGAAAATCCTAATGAGTCCTTGGAGACATCTAACAACAACCTTCAAATTGCCCCAAGCATCATGCATAGTATTGCTTGACGACATCAGAATTCATAAGTGATTCTCCTCCTTATATCTCAGCCAGCCTGCATCAATCAGACTTTGCACCTTATGTTTCAGGGTCATACAGGGCTCAATGGAATGCTCCAGAACTCCCCCATGATAAGCACATGTCACATTCAAGTTGTATCTTCAGGGAAATGGAGGTTGAGGAATCTTTGTTGGGCTTATGGCTACCATTGCATTATTGAGCAGATAAGGGAGTAAGACAACATATGACACCGGGATTGGGTGAACTCTACAGGCTTCTTTTCTAGGAAATTCCTTCCCTGATTGGTGTTTTGGTTGGTATTAGGGGTGGTGTTTGGTCTTGGATGTGCAGCGGGTGGATTTTATGGCTGATTTAGGGGTGGCCTTTGTGACTGACTGGGTGTTCTTGGTTGATAGGGTGGTGGGTAATGGGTAAGACTGATATTGGCTAGGTAGAGATATTGTTGGGGAGGATATTAGTACATGGGATTATAAGGGACTAGTGGAAAGTTTGGCCACGTGGGAAGTGTAGCCACAACATGAGGTTCTCCCTCCTTCTTCCTCTCGTCACTCCTTCCAAGTCCCCCATTACCAGGATTCGCATAAGCAACATAATTAAATTTCCCTTTCCTAAGACTTGCTTCAATTCTCTTGCTAACAAACACTAGATCTGCAAAACTCGAAGATATGTAACCTATCATTTTCTCACAGTAGAACACCGGCAATGTGTCCAATATCATTGTTATCATCTCTCTCTCTGTCATCGGGGGCACTACTTGAGCTGCCAGATCTGGCCAACTTTGAGTGTATTCTTTGAAAGATTCATTATCTCTCTTGCACATATTTTGTAGTTGCATTCTATTTGGAGTCATATCAGACTTATACTGATACTACCTAATGAAGGCATCCATTATGTCCTTCTAGGAGTGGATCCGGGAAGGTTCCAAGTTAGTATACCAGGTAATAGATGCCCCAGCGAGACTCTCTTGGAAGAAATGCATAAGAAGCTTATCATCTTTTGCATACGCCTCCATCTTCCTGCAATACATTTTCAGATGATTCTTTGGGCAAGTGGTTCCTTTGTACTTATCAAAATCTGGCACCTTGAACTTTGGAGGAATAACCACGTCGGGTACCAAGCACAACTCTGCCATGTTAGAAAAGGCATAATTTCCTCCTCCTTCAATGGCCCTCAGCATTTCCTCTATATGATAAAATTTTGCCTTCTCAACTATAGCAGGAGGCTCTATTCCCATCATAAAATGTAAGGGTTGGGGTGGTGGTCGATATTGAGGTCCCCCAGAGCATTCAACATGGAGACACCAGAAAATGAATGCCCTTTAGTGGTATATCCCAGATAAACTCTGAAACCAGCCAGAGTGTGGTCTTGGGGAGCTTCACGTGTTTACCCCGTAGGTTGAGAGACATGGGCATAATTATGATCAGGTTGGGGTTGTTGATTCTCAATGAATATGGGTGGGGAATTATAGATATTCTCACCAAGAGCATATACAACAGTAGGAGGTGTATAATTGGGAGGCAAACCGTATGGCGGAAAAGAAGATTTACTCTGGACCTGAACATAATGAAGTCCACATGCATTTTTTGCCGCCTCACCTCCTTGACCCACTACATCTGAGACTGGACGACTATCTTGATTGAACCCAGATGGGTGAATCAAGTCCCTCTCAGTAGCAATACTAGCAACAACAATTGTAGCAGCTTTGACCTCCATCAACTTCCTCATGCTCATCATTACATCTATCATCATTGTCATCTACTCCTTCATGGCCTCCATATCGGCCTTCATTTGCTTTTGTACTTTCTCTATGTCACTCATTATTCATGCCTTGGCATGTGTCTGGTAAGGGGGTCATAAAGTGCAGTCTTTCTTTCTTAGCACAATGATTTTTTTTTCTTCTGATTTCAAGGAAAGAATGTAATGAGCAATGGATACCAATGTGGAAAAAAAATAAGCATCAATGCATGTAAATGATAGGTTGCTGAAGTATTGGGAATTTTACACAGAACACTCAATAGAACATAAGGTCGAATCAACTCTAATTTTCATTAAAACGACATTGTTCATTACATCCCATCAGATTCATAGTGCAACTAGAAATAAAACACGGGCACATCATCGATTTCAAATTTTGTAAGTCATTAGCTCAATCATGTGTTGGCAGTAGTCAAAGAAGCTACATAAACCTGATCCATCTTTTGCCCCAACTTTCACAAGCTAGCTACTTCATACTTTGACCTTGCACTATTAGAAAATATGCTTTTTACATCAGTTATTTATGACTTTCATATTAGCCTTGGCAGTTAACATCGGTTTTTAACAAAAACTAATGTTAACGTATAAGTTAACATCGGTTTTTGTAGAAAACCGATGTTAACATCATAAAAAAAACCAATGTTAATATACACAAGTAACATCGGTTTATTGAAAAATTGATGTTAACTTATATGTTACATCGGTATTTTGGACAAACCGATGTTGTTTGTGCATATTAACATTGTTTTTTTTTAAAAAAAAAACCGATGTTGTTATTAGGATTTTTTTTAATACACTGTCTGTTTTTACAAAAAAAACCCAAAAATTAACCTGCAAATTTGAAATCGGACCACACAACACAACATATATCATTTGCATTCTGCTTTGAAACAGTTTTTAGCAGAAAGCTAGCTAATAAACTATCAATTGTAAAAAATCAATTGATAACTATGAATAAATAATTTATTAATATCTATCAATAAAGAATATTCAATGTTAAAAGGAAACAAAAATTGTAAAAAATGTAAAGCAAGGTAGTAAACTAATTAAGTAAACTAAAATTACAAAGTTCCATAACATCCTAAGTTTTATTTCTAACTTTGAGATAATACTATGCCCACTGAATGCGAAGCGTCTTCAATCTCTTTGCTTTCAATGGTCTAACATCATTAAAATAATGCATGATCAAATAAAACATAAGTCAATAATGTAATACCAATGATAACAAAATCAAATTTGTTTGAAATAAACAATTACTGTTTCCCAATTATTCCTGAAACTTCCTAAGATTATAGTGGACATCCAGTGCATCACGTAATAGCCACAGTCAGTGCATCCTTTTTGTCTATTACACTAAATACATAATGAAATTTAGATATTAAACGTTAACTACAATTTAGTGTACACACACATAAAATATATATAAGTAGAAGTTTTCTTTAAATCACTTACTTTAACAACAATCCACCTAGCACCAGCCTTGGATTTAGGTTGTGGAGTATCATCAAGTCCTTTCAAAGCACTGTTGAATACAAGGAACATTAAAATATTGATGTTGCTAAGTAATGCTAATACAAATGTATTGAAAAATAACACTGACCTGTTAATTATTCCTTTAAGGTAGTTGTCTGGCCTATTATGCAAGGAACAAAACCAAACAACAAGATTTTTCTTAGGCAAAATGAAGACCATTTGCCAGTGTTCGCTGCAGTGGAGACCAATACAGGTTATGGTAGTATTATACATTATTTAAATTCATTTGTTCAGTTTTACTTGCCCATTCAGGTAGGCTCCTAGGTAGAAATCGCGTTTTGAATTCTGCATCTAGTTCTTCAGGTAACTTTCTGATTCAAATTGCAATTGCCCATATCTCTGGATGGATTGTGGCTCGAGGAATCCATACAGATCAGAATTCCTCGCTCGCATACTTGTCTCAGTCAGATGCCTATTGTTGTTAACACAAAGTTAATTATGTATGAATTTAAAACAATAACTTAAGTAATTGACAATAATCTATATTGACTTACAGAATCCACAACTGTATAATAGAGATGTTGAGACATTGACCACCGTGTGTTATTTCAGACAGGTCTTCATGCTTTATGTACAAAGGGAAGTCTTAATTAAACACCACGAACACAACAACATCCCACATAACCTGCAATGGCTTCAAAAAAAGTTATGGGATAGTCAATGTCATCAAATATAGGGGATCATCAACCACATGATCTGGCCTATCTACAGCTCCCTATTTATCCAACATAGTTAATTAACATAATTCAATTACAGTGAACAATTGAATTGAAAAAAGAAGCATTTAATGACAGTAAAATACCTGTTCTGATAAACGCTTCACCATATACCTTCCTCTAAGAAGCAAGGGTTTCCTTAATCAATCATATTACGGAGAGCAAAGAGAGAAAGTCACTCTTCTTATCGTTCGCCCACTTCACTTCTCTTGAAAGACAAGACAGGGAAGAGGTAGCGTCTAGGCCGAAAAACTCGTGGCTAAGGTCCATGCACACTAGTTCAACGCGCTCACGTAAAACACACGAACTAAACTAGCAAGATTAGGGTTTGGTTTTTAAGACAGCGCAGACTCAAGGAATAAGTTTGCTTCAAAGCTAGAAAGGCTTAATAAGCGCATCTCCAGTACACTGAGTTGCGGGTTGGCCAAACAAGAAATGTGTTAAGTGTCTGCCCCACTAAGTTAACCTCGTTAGTGGGTACAGGAACAGGAGCATCTGCATCTTTAACCTCCTCAACACCAACCTTCACTTGATCATGCAACAAAGGGATGCTGTGAACAGTTGTGGATCCCTCATAAACTCTTCCTAGGGAACCCAGGCGGGGAGGATTTTCTTTAATGTACAACCCGCATTTGTCTGAGTCACCCGTGTCTGGATCATTCCTTGAGGGACCAACATAACTCTTCTTTGTGCTGACATGAGCAGTTGAGGGACCAACCTCAGGCTCCGGAGGTAGTGCAAGTCCCTATGATTGCATCTGTGACTGAAACTGGGATTGCATCTGGCTGAAGGATAACATCAATTGTCGAGTCACTTTTTTTGTGATCGATTCCTTCAGCCGGTCCCTAATTTGTTGAGTCAGATGCTCTAGTTCTTCAATAGCCATGGAGGAAGAAGTGAGGGAGGTCCATGGAGCCGATCCAAAGTATTGCTTGATGGTTACACCGGCTCTAGCAACATGCACATGACCAGGGTGTTCTGGTCGCCCAATGGCAGCAGTCAGGACATTATGACGTCCATGGGGGACAAAGGAACCCTGTGACGCCTGTTCCTTCAATGAGTCATGTACAAAACACATTTATTTGTTTAGTCAATCAGAGAATAAATATAAATAATTACAATTATTAATTGAAAGTGACTTACAATCTTCTCAGCAATTTCCTTTGCTGCCTCAGACGTCATCTGGCCAGTTTTTTTGGCGCGGGCCATCTTCCACTTCACGTGCCGTCTGATGGAAGATGGAGGGTCAATCACGACCTTAATGCTTCTGAATTGAGTAGCTTCCTCTAATTTTTTCTTTGTCTTCTCAGCCATTAGCTTCTGTTATAAATATTCATAACCCCTACGAGACAACACATGGGGGGCAGTATTTTGCTTCTGGATGGCATGTGCCTTTTTCCGCACATCCTGTAAAAATTGAACATTAATGAAACTCATGGTTAAAATGTATTATAATAAGTGAATTCTAACTTGAAAACAATGAAAATGAAAAAGTACATACCTCCCACGAGGGGTCTCTACGGCTCCGACAAAACTAGGCCCATTTCTCCTTGCTAATGTCATATTTTTCACAAACAATTTCATCCATACTGTCCATATCGGCTGCAAGTGCCCATTTTGACGTCAAATTAGACATAAACTGTCTCCACCGCTCCCCACAGTCTGAAGTATTTTCTTCTTTGTCCTAACATCAGATGCTTAAGGGATATCAAATTGAGCCTGACAAACAACAAATTAGGTTTTATTGTTAGTAAATTATAAATTTTGCCTAATAAACAAAAATGCATGATTAAAAATAAAATACCTGAATATCCTCCTATATCAAATCCTTCTGAGCAATAGGGACTTGCTTCCAATTCTCGTATGTCATGTCGACCTTATCACGAGTGACAATCCCCAACTGTGTTCTTAATTTCTTCTTGTGGGGACCGTCGGCCTTCCCGGTCGCAAGATCGACCTGGACCACCGGTCTGTCTGCCCCAGCTGGTCTAGTCGCCAATGATCTTAGCCGTGTGGTTTTTCTTGTCCACTTCAAGGTAGACGACAACTATGATGTTGCTTCAGTAGGAGGAGGAGGAGAAGGAGGAGGGGGAGAGTTGGACAGAGTAGCCATCGGCCTGTAAAGAAACAAACTTTAGTTAATTAACATTATCCAAAAACTGAATCAGTTATGTAAATGAATGTACTTAAATGAAATACATAATAAGAAAATTACATTAGACAATGTTAATTAATTCTCCTTCATCATGATCATTATGATTAGCATGAACGTCGTCAGCTTCTTTTTCTCCGACGATGTTAGGCGATATTTGTGTGGACAAAGGACTAACATAAGTATCAATGTATGAATCATCATCTTCTACATTAACACCAATTTTTTCCCATGTAGAACCACTGACCACCTTTTATCAGAAGGGTCTTGAACATAAAATACCTGTTTAGCTTGTTCTGCCATAATGAAAGGGTCATTCTGGTAAGCTAGTTTCTTTAGATCTACCAACGTAAATCCTACATCATCGGTCTGCACACCGGTGCTGTTGTCAGCCCATTTACATTTGAAAAAACAAACAGTAAATTTGACATAGTTTAGCTCCCAGATTTGTTCAATGAACCCAAAGTAAGGGATAAAAGCTACACAGGGATGATGTAAGCTCCATTGGAGCTTGTAGGCCTAGGATCTTCTTCATCAATGGATTACTTTGCTTCTTGGAAGATGAATGGCAGTGGAATGGAGAAGGAAGAGAGATAGGAGATGCCACTTCAAGGAGAAGATGAGTCTAGAAGAAGCTCACCACCATAGGAGGCCATGAATAAGAGCTTGAAGGAAGAATGAGATGAATGAAGGAAGAGGGAGAGAAGAGCACGAAACTTTATGCTCTAAAAGAGCTCTGAAATCTGAAGTTTAATATTCAAATGATCAAAGTTCCAAAAAATGCACACACATGACCTCCATTTATAGCCTAAGTGTCACACAAAATTGGAGAGAAATTTGACTTGAATTTGAAATTAAATTTGTGGAACCAAAATTTCACTAATTATGATTACTGAATTTTAGCTATGGTTCAGCCCACTAATCCAAGATCAAGTCCTAGATTCTCCACTAAGTGTGTTTAGGTGTCATGAGGCATATAAAGCATGAAGAACATGCACAAAGTGTGACTATATGATGTGGCAATAGGGTGTAGCAAGCAAATGCTCACCTCCCCCTCTAAAATTTAATTGGATTGGGCTTCTCCCAATTCAATTAAATTTATTTATCAACACACACATCAAATATTCACTTAATGCATGTAAAATTACAAAACTACCCCTAATACAAAAACTAGTCTAGGTGCCCTAAAATACAAGGGCTGAAAAATCCTACATTTCTAGGGTACCCTACCTACATTATGGAGTCCTAAATACAAGGCCCAAAAATAATGAAATCCTAATCTAATATGTACAAAGATAAGTGGGCTCATACTTAGCCCATGGGCCCAAAATCTATCCTAAGGCTCATGAGAACCTTAGGGCCTTCTTTTGCATCTCTGGCCCAATCTTCTTGGAGTCTTTTATCCAATTCCCTTGGGGGTAAGATTGCATCATTCCCTCTCCCTTGAAAAGGATTTGACCTCAAATCCATAGTTTCTTGAAACTTAGGGATTCTTTCCTCAACACCTTTTGTAAAAGTTTGTTAAGTCATTGAAGCCCCAAATTTCCTTTATACATGGTGGAGTAGGACACTCAGGAATGACCTTTATTCTTTTAGGGTCCATGGGAAGCCCTTGATCACTATTTAAAATGTTAAGGAAAGTAATGAAATAAAACATACCTTTTTCTTTATTTTCATGTTGATTATTCCTACAAAAAATTATGAAAAACCTAAGGTGTCCCATATGAGCACCTAAGTTTGTATTGAAACAAAAAATAAGAACAAACCTACCCAATGAGTCCCTATGTACACAAATCATAAAGATGTTGGGTGCATAAGTGATTTTACAAAAGAGGGTTGAACCACTCAACACATTCATTATACCACCTATCATAGGGATTTAGTGCCTCATAATACTTATTTTGGGCACCAACAAAGCACAAGGATTTAAGCTCTTACGAACCAAACTCTTATCCAACAACTCCTTTACTTGAGGAATAACCTCAAGCTCAAGAGGTATGGCGGTGCTAAGGGATGTTTCCCTTGACAAGAGAAGGTAGAAAGATTGTTTAAGAAGGAGTGCTCTTTTGATATCACATTTTGTTGCAAAATGATTTTCCTTCTTAACAATCTTCTTGGAGGAATCTTTTTCCTCTTTTTCCTTCCCCTTGGCCTTTGAAGACAAGGCCTTACTATCCTTCTTTATCTTTTGGTTTTCTAGTTTTTCTTCCTCATCCCTTTTATCTTTCATAGTTAGTTGATCCTTGGCCACCTGTGAAGGTGTTTAAGGACACAACACAAATTTAGTGCCAACATGGGTGAGGGTAATCTCATTAGTTAGGCCATTGTAAATGATCTTCCTATAAAATTGCCATGGCCTTCCTAAAAGAATAGGCCCTACCTCTAAGGGAACTATATCATAATTAACTTCATCCTTATATGTCCCAATGGAGAAAGGTACCTTCACTTGTTGGTTAACTATCATTTCCCCTTGTTCATTGAGCCATTGAAGTTTATATGGTTTTGGGTGAGGAATGATAGTGAGGTTTAACTTAGAAACTAATCTTGTGCTACAACAATTGCAACAAGATCCACTATCCACAATGAGAGAACAAGTTTTATGTAAAATTTTGCATCTTGTATGAAAGATGTTCTCTCTTTGGGATTGAGATAGATCACAAGATTGACCTCCAAGGAGCCTTCTAACCATTAGGAGGTCACCTTCTTCATGGGGGTAGACTTCCTCACTAGACTCTTCACCCTTTACTTCATCTTCACTTCCACTAGAGGAAGGGGAAGAAGTAGTCTCCTCTTGACTACTATAAATGTCTTGACCCCTCATAATCATGGTTTTCTTTGTGTAGAAGCAAGCTTCATGATGTTGAATCAAGATTGATTCAAGGAGTTTTGATGATAACAAAGATGATGACAAAAAGACCAAGAGAATGAGTTCAAGATTGAATCAAGAACACTTTAACAAATCAAGAGGAAATTTGATTTCAAGAATCAAGAATCAAGTTTCAAGAATCAAGAATCAAGAATAATCAAGTTGAAGATTCAAGAATTAAGAAAAGACTCAATCAAGATAAGTACTAAAAAGTTTTTTCAAAACATTGAGTAGCACATGAATTTTTCACAAAACCTTTTACCAAAGAGTTTTTACTCTCTGGTTATTGATTACCAGTTTATTGTAATCGATTACCAGTAGCAAAGATTGTTTTCAAAAAGCTTTCAACTGAATTTACAACATTCCAATTGATTTCAAAATGGTGTAATCGATTACAATGATTTGGTAATCGATTACTAGTGTGTTTGAACGTTGAAATTCAAATTCAAATGTGAAGAGTCACATCCTTTCACAAAAATGCTTTGTGTAATCGATTACAATGATTTGGTAATCGATTACCAGTGATAAGTTTTGAATAAAAGTCAAAAGATGTAACTCTTCCAATGGTTTTCAAGTTTTTCTAAAAGTTATAACTCTTCTAATGGTTTTCTTAACCAGACATGAAGAGTCTATAAAAACAAGACCTTAACTTGCATTTTATAATACATTAAATACATTGATTTCAATCCTTTACAACCCTTCAGTCTCTTTGAACATCTTCTTGAATTTCTTCTTCTTCTTCCTTTGTCAAAAGCTTTCTTAAGTTTTCTGGTTTTCCAAACCTTGAAAACAAAACTTGTGCTATTCGCCTTTTTCATTCCCTTCTCCCTTTGCCAAAAAGAATTTGCCAAGGACTAACCGCCTGAATTCTTTTTGTGTCTATCTTATCCCTTTTCCAAAAGAACAAAGGACTAACCGCCTAAATTCTTTTGTGTCTCCCCTCTCCCTTGTCAAAGAATTCAAAACGACACAGTCTGAGAATTCTTTTGATTCTTCCCTTTCCCATAAACAAAAGATTTCAAAGGACTAACCGCCTGAGAATTCTTTTGTTTCCCCTTTCACAAAGTTTCAAAGGACTAACCGCCTGAGAACTTTGTCTTAACACATTGGAGGGTACATCCTTTGTGGTACAAGTAGAGGGTACATCTACTTGGGTTGTTGTGACTGCGAACAAGAGAGGGTACATCTCTTGTGGATCAGTTCTAGTGGAGGGTACATCCATTAGGTTGTTCAAAGAGAACAAGGGAAGGTACATCCCTTGTGGATCTTTGCTTGTAAAGGATTTTACAAGGTTGAAAAGAAATCTCAAGGACCGCAGGTCACTAGGGGACTGGATGTAGGCACGGGTTGTTGTCGAACCAGTATAAAACTCTTGTGTTTATCTTCTTCTTCCCTACACTCTTTAATTTCCACTGTGCACTTTAATTAGTGCTTTTACTTTTGATTAAGTTTCTATTTCAGTTATTTACTTTCTTAACATTATAGTAAAAGCCTAATTGAATTTAGTAACATTAAGAAAGATAGATTTTTAATTAGTAAAGGTTCATTAATAATTAATTCAACCCCCTCTTCTTAATTATTTCGAGGCCATTTGATCCAACACTTTGTGGGGCATTGAGAGACAATGTGACCTCTCCCAAGACATTTGAAGCATTTAATGTTGCTAGTCCCTTCTTGGGAACTAGTCTTAGGGGTGGATTTCTCTATGGTCTTACCCATATCTTCCTTGGGTTTTTAAGGTGCAGCCCCCAAAATTCCTTGGGTTTGGTCCTTCCTTGGATAAGAGTGAAAGCCATAAGATTTTGAAGAAGACTTTCTTCTAAGTTGTTGCTCCACTTTATACAAAGTTGGGCTAGCTCATCTAGGTCCCTATATGGAAGGAGTTCAACCTTATCCCTCACTTCCATATTAAGCCCACTAAGGAACCTAGCTATGCTTGTTCTTTCCTCCTTCCTAAGTCCAGCTCTTAAAAAGAGTAGTTCCATTTGTTGTCTATATTCTTCAACACTCATACTCCCTTGTCTAAGCCTTTGGAGCTTGTCCATAAGCTCCCTTTCATAGTAGGAGGGAATGTGCCTCTTCCTAAAGGCACTCTTAAGATCATTCCAATACTCTACTAAAGGATCCCCATGAATCCTTCGTTCCCTAACAAGGGAAGTCCACCAATAGAGGGCATACCCTTGAAAGCTAAGGGTAGTCAATGGAACTTTTCTCTCTTTGCTAATATGATGGCAAGCAAAGAGTTGTTCAACCTTCATTTCCCAATCTAAGTAGGCCTCAACATTATCTTTTCCATGGAAATATGAGAGGCTAATGTTAACCTCTTGAGGCCTTCTATCCTTTTCTTTTCTTTGGGAACGATGTTTAGTATGTGAACTATGGCGCCCTCTATAATAGTCGCTAAGTTCTTCACTCAAACTCTTGCAAGAGTCATGACTACTATAGGATGCATGTTTTTCTCTTTTCATTTCTTTCATTATTTTTCTTCTTTCTTCCTCTCTTATTTTCTCTCTTTCATCTTGACTTATTTATTCCACTCTTTTTTTACCTTTTTCTTTTCTCTCTTGTTTTTCTTTCCACAACTTAAGGGATCTCAACTCATCTAATATCTTATACAATGGGTCCTTAGGAGTATAACCCTCACCATTAACACTAGATGAAGAATGAAGACTCATGTTGTTTCCTAAGTTATGGTTCTTTCTTGTTGGGGATTTGAAAACAAAAGGTAAAAGAAACTATGGTTGAAACTAGCCAACATAAACACTAAAAGAGGTGTGAAAGATAAGGTATAAACTAATTGGTAAAAGGCAAGCTATCTAGGCGGTTTAACAATGGAGGGAAAAGGAAATAAGCTATGAAAGTAAGCAAGAAATTAAAATGCAAGAAATGCAAACTAGGCGGATTCTAAGAGTGTTTGGATGACCTCATTTAAGGTTCCCAACAAAACACTCACTATCCTAAGGGAAAATTGCCTAAAATTATTACACACAAATGGAAGTTGGGTGACCTATTGGAGGCTCCTAACTTACTTCCAATGAAAGGCCTTTTTGTTACAAAATTTGAAAGCAAAGCAAATTGCCAATTACAAAATTACAAAAAAAAAAAAAGTCCTCAATTTTGGTGGCTATTCTCTCTTTGGTGTTTCACTCAATTTGGAGTGCTTCTTAGTCCAATAGCTCTTAAGGTGGTTGGCCCCTTGCTTCTTGACTCAAATTCTTCAAGGTATGGCACCAATCCTCCTTTCCAATTTCCTATATGGCAACTCACAAGCAAGGAAACAAAGAGACAAACAATAACCAAAGACCAAAAAAAATGAAATGAAAGCTAAACCAATAGAGTTTTAACAAGACAAATTTTCAAGGATTATTCAACAATTAAAGCAACGAAAAGCACACAAAAGCAAGCTAGAACTCAAAGAGAAACCTAAAATGGCTCTAGAGTAGAGTAGAAAAACTAAAAAAAAAAAGACTCAAGAAACCTCTAGTTTTGGCACTTGTTTTCGCAATAATTTTCAATTGAAATTTCAAAACTAGGATTGGAATAAAATAGGCACCAATTATAGAACAAATTTGGAGCCAAAACAACAAGCACCAAATCGCTTGGTTCTTTTTTCATAATTTTTTTCCAGATGTCTAGAAAGTTAGGTAAAAATTTCACCTCAAAAAACATAGTGACCAATTCCCATTAATTTATACAAGTTCATATGGTCAAGCTGCTAGCACCAGCGATTTCAACCTAGAAATCAAGAGTAATGTTTATGTTGCCTAAGGCTTAGATAGTTACAATTTGTGTTTGCTTATGATCAATTATCTTGAATAACACAATTCAAGAGAGCTTAAGACTTATTTTGATTCACAAATCCAGCCACAACTCAGCACCACAACTCAACTTCATCATAGGCATCATGTAGGAAACTTAGAAAAAAAAAAAAAAAGAGTGTAACAACAAGACTACTTCTAGGAATTAATTTAGAACATGTTATGAACTAAATAACATGCATGAATTAGACTCAAAATTCAAAACATAGGCTAAGAATGACAAGAATACATGAACAAGTGTATCTAGAATTCAATAAACAAAATAAAAATTCAACACAAACTTAGAACATAATGTGACAATTACTATGACTAAACATGACTCTAAGACAACATGGATTAAGTGATTTACGCTTAGATTTTTGTGTTTTTTTTCTAATCAATATTTTGGAAGAAAATTTATATGTAAAGGTTCAGCACAAGAATATTATGAATGAAAATTGATAGAACCTAAAATCAACACAAAAATAAGATTCAAGAGTAGATCTACAAAATTTGAACCATAGAAATGCAAGAACAAGTGTAGATCTAAGATTTAATCGGTTTATTTTTTTTGAATCTACTCTAAACAGTACCAAACCACAAGAAAATGGAGTATATACATGGAGAATAAGATGAAGAACAAGGAATTAAAGAGAATTCACCGAACAAAAAGATAGAGGAAGCAAAAGAACATCACCTAGATGAAGATGCTCTTGATACCACATGATGTAAGCTCCATTGGAGCTTGTAGGGCTAGGATCTTCTTCATCAATGGATTCCTTTGCTTCTTGGAAGATGAATGACAATGGAATGGAGAAGGAAGAGAGAGAGGAGACGCCACTTCAAGGAGAAGATGAATCTAGAAGAAGCTCACCGCCATAGGAGGCCATGGATAAGAGCTTGGAGGAAAAAAGAGATGAATGAAGGGAGAGGGAGAGAAGAGCACGAAATTTTGTGCTCTAAAAGAGCTATGAAATATGAAGTTTAGTATTCAAATGATCAAAGTTCCAAAAAATGCACACACATGACCTCTATTTATAGCCTAAGTGTCACACAAAATTGGAGGGAAATTTGAATTTCTATTCAAATTTCACTTGAATTTGAAATTAAATTTGGGGAGCCAAAATTTCACAAATTATGATTAGTGAATTTTAGCTATGTTTCAGCCTACTAATCCAAGATCAAGTCCAAGATTCTCCACTAAGTGTGTTTAGGTGTCATGAGGCATGTAAAGCATGAAGGACATGCACAGAGTGTGACTATAAGATGTGGCAATGGGATGTAGTAAGCAAATGCTCACCTCCCCCTCTAAAATTTAATTGGATTGGGCTACCCCCAATTCAATTAAATTTATTTATCAACACACATCAAATATTCACTTAATGCATGTGAAATTACAAAACTACCCCTAATACAAAAACTAGTCTAGGTGCCCTAAAATACAACGACTGAAAAATCCTACATTTCTAGGGTTCCCTACCTACATTATGGAGCCCTAAATACAAGGCCCAAAAATAATGAAATCCTAATCCAATATGTACAAAGATAAGTGGGCTCATACTTAGCCCATGGGCCCAAAATCTACCCTAAGGCTCATGAGAACCTTAAGGCCTTCTCTTGCATCTCTGGCCCAATCTTCTTAGAGTCTTCTATCCAATTCCCTTGGGGGGTAGGATTGCATCACCTTAGGGTGACCCCACTATTTTGCATTGTACTTTTCTTGTCTTGTGCTTTTGTATAAAAGGAATACTTGTTTATGTCGTATGCTTGCCAAGTTATAACATTTCTTTTAGGCCTATCTGCTAGCTTTTTTAATGTTTCAGAAGCATTTTCATCAGCTAAGATTGTATCTTTAAACCAATCAAGGAAAGTCTTGTTATGCTTTTTCAAGACCCAGTTCTTTGACATTTTTGGATTACTTTGTTTCACTAAACTTTCATGATGAAGTATGTATGGCAAAACTTCATTATTTTTATTCAACACATACAAGTGAGCTTGTAACAAATCTTCTACACTTGGAGTGCTAACATGCAGTCCTTTTGAACCCTTACCGCACACTCTGTCGTCATGCCGAGACTCAGGAAGCCCATTAGGTTTAGCCTTTTCAATGTACTCTGAACAAAATTCAATGGCTTCTTTTGCAATGTACCTTTCAACAATAGATGCTTCCAGACGATGTAAATTCTTCGTATACCCTTTTAAGATCTTCATGTATCGCTAAACCGGGTACATCCACTGCAAAAAAAAATAGGACCATAACATTTGATTTCTCTAACCAGATGAACAACTAAGTGAACCATGATGTTAAAGAAAGCAGGAGGAAAATACATCTTCAACTAGCACAGTATAATAGTAGCCTCATTTTCCAACTCATCTAACTTCACAGGATCAACAACTTTGATACATATGGCATTGAAAAAAAAGCACAAGCGAGTTATGGCTAACCTGACTTTGTTAGGAAAAATGTCTCGTATGGCCATGGCTAACAATTGTTGCATCAACACGTGACAATTGTGAGACTTTAACCCTACCAACTTAAGATCCTTCAACTGTACAAGGCTCTTAATATTTGAAGAGTATCCTTGTGGGACTTTGACCCGGTGCAGACTGATGTGCCATTATTTTCTCCTATTTCTTAACCCTTTTTGCACCATTTTAATTACTGATTAGTCTTAATTGTCAAATTAATTAGGAAGTTTTATTATTTGGGCCCATTCAGCTAATTTGATATTTTTAATCTAATTTCAAGAATTAATGAAGCATTGGGCTTGAATCCAAAATTGGGCTTGGACTTGAAGAGGGCAGACTAATTTATTCTACAAAATTTTATCTTATCTAGACTTTATCTTATCTAGATATTATTTAGATTTGATCTCATCTAGATATTATTTCATCTAGATCTTATCTTATATAGATTTGATTTTATTTTATTTATGGGCTTGGATTTAAAAGAGATTTGTAAGCTTTGGGGCTGGAAAACTATATAAGAGCACCAAGGTTCTAGTTTAGGCCATCTCTCCTTCTCTTCTCTCTCTCTCTCTCTCTCTCTCTCTCTCTCTCTCTCCTTTTTCGTTTTTAGTTTTAGACTTCTCTTCTTCTTTTAGACACTTTTTCGTTTTGCAATTCCAGTTGTTACTTTTCATTTCAGCAATAAAATTTTGTTCTCTATTGATTAATGGAAGGCTAAGTCTCCAGCGTTATTTTCTCTTGAGGATCAAGCACAGTTTTCTTTGAGGTTCTATTATTATTATTAAATTCTGATCAATTTTTCCTCTTCACTAATTACTCTGAATTTGTTGCTATTAATTCATGCATGCTTAGTGTTTGATTAATTGTCTCTGCGCTTAATTTACGTTCATGCTTAATGATTGTTTATGATTAATTGGTGTATGTGTTGCTTAATCACATAATGAATGCCTTATGTTAAATTTCGCTTTGTAATTTAATTTAGGGTTGGATTAAGTGGTTGAACTGATAAAGGATAAACTCTCGTAACCTAGGATAAGAGACTTGCTTGTGAATCAAGGGGAAGCAACGTGTTTTAATTCTGATATTTTCTAATTCAATTTTACTCGTTGTTTAATTTACAAAAACAACAAACCCCCCCCCCCCCCCCAATTCGTTACTATTTTATTACTATCTATTATGAACGTTTGGTTAATCATTGCTCGTTGGGAGACGACCTAGGATCACTTCCTAGATACTGCATTTTTAATGTTTATTTGATTCGGGTAAGGCCTCGATCAAATTTAGCGCCGTTGCCGGGGAGCAGTGTCCAAAGGTTCACAATAGCTAGTAATTCGTGTTTTATGTTTAGTTGTTTTATGCTTTCGTGTGTTGTGTTAGTGTTGTGTTCGTGTTGCGTTAAGTGTTGTTTAGTGTCTTGCTATTTTGTTTAGTGTGGTGTTTTGTTTTAGTTTTTATGTTCAGTGCTTCCCCTATTTCAGTTATGTGTTTTGCTGTGAATAGTGATTTGTGATGGATTTAGTGACCACTTTTGTTGAACTGGAAAACAGGGTAGTAGTGGAAATCCCTTAGCGACGAATTTTAGAGACCACCCTTACTGAATTAATTGGGATTTTTTGTTTTGGTAGCTATAATTGGGATTATATATGTATTTGGGGTAGAAAAAAATTTCTCATGCCGTGGTAGCCCTCCATAGGCTAGCTGAGGTCTCTTTCTTCCAAAAATTGTGATTCTGTCAAAAGTTTTTTATTTTCCAAGTATTATTCTCTTATTTTTCTTAACTTATCATTTTTAGCTTCCATAGTTAGACTTTGAATTTTTTTTTGAAATGTTTTGTGCTATCTTCTCATCATTTTATATGGTTGCTCACAAAATTTCAAGTCATTTGGATATCATTTAATGGTAGCTGTAGTTCAAACCTACACTGTTACTTGCATAAGAAGGCAACTAGTTGTGCATGCTGAATATAGTGTATGACTAGAGGCAATCCATCTTACTTACAACCCTTTGATCCTAAGATAGATAGGAAATTTCATAGATTAGTTAGACATCATTTAGTACCTTTTGAGCATCCTGAGCATTCTGTTATTGGTGATTTTGAGCATTATAATTTTGAACATTCTGAGAACATGACACAACCTCCACCCCGTGAGAGGACTCTAAGGGAAATGGCTGCACCTGATTTTGCCTATGAAAGATTGTGCATCCAATACCCTGATGAGGATGTCCCATATGTTCTTAAAACTGGACTGATCCATTTGCTTCCAAAGTTTCATGGCCTTGCAGGTGAAGACCCGCACAAACATCTGAAAGAATTCCATATTGTCTGCTCCACCATGAAACCACCAAATGTCCAGGAGGATCACATATTTTTGAAGGCCTTTCCCCATTCTTTAGAGGGAGTGGCAAAGGACTGGCTTTATTACCTTGCTCCATGGTCCATCACGAGTTGGGATGACCTCAAGAGAGTATTCTTAGAAAAAATTTTCCCTGCTTCCAGGACCACAACCATCAGAAAAGATATTTCAGGAATTAGGCAACTCAGTGGAGATAGCTTATATGAATACTGGGAGAGATTTAAGAAACTATGTGCCATTTGCCCTCACCACCAGATTTCTAAGCAGCTTCTTCTCCAATATTTTTATGAAAGACTCAGTAACATGGAGAGAAGTATGATAGATGCTGCCAGTGGTGGAGTCCTTGGAGACATGACCCCTGCTGAAGCCAGAAATTTAATTGAGAAGATGGCTTCAAACTCCCAGCAATTTAGTGTCAGAAGTGATGCTATTGTCATTAGAGGAGTGCATGAAGTAGCCACGAATTCATCTTCATCTGTTGAGACTAAGAAGCTTGAAGGTAAACTAGATGCCTTGGTTAACCTGGTAACCCAACTGGCCATGAATCAAAAATCTGCACCTGTCGCCAGACTCTGTGATTTATGCTCCTCTGCCGACCACCACACAGACCTTTGCCCTTCTGTGCAACAATCTGAAGCAATTGAACAGCCTGAAGCTTATGCTGCAAACATCTACAATATACCTCCTCAACCACAGCAGCAAAATCAGCCACAATGAAACAATTATGACCTCTCCAGCAACAGGTACAATCCCGGGTGGAGGAATCATCCCAACCTTAGATGGTCGAATCCTTCACAACAGTAGCAACAAGAACCTTATTTTCAAAATGTTGCTTGTAGAAGCAAAGCTTCATGATGAATCAAGATTGATTCAAAGATGTTTTGATGATAACAAAGATGATGACAAAAAGCTCAAAGGTCAATCAAAGAATGAGTTCAAGATGTTCAAAGATAGAATCAAGAACACTTCAAGATTCAAGAGGAAAGTTGAAGAACACTTCAAGATTCAAGAGGAAGTAGAAGAACACTTCAAGATTCAAGAGGAAAGTTGATTTTCAAGAATCAAGAATCAAGATTCAAGGATCAAGCTTTCAAGAATCAAGATCAAGATTCAAGACTCAAGATTCAAGAATCAATAAAAGACTTAATCAAGATAAGTATGAAAAAGTTTTTTCAAAAACTGAGTAGCACATGGATTTTTCTCAAAACATGTTTACCAAAGAGTTTTTACTCTCTGGTAATCGATTACCAGATTATTGTAATCGATTACCAGTAGCAAAATGAATTTGAAAAAAGTTTTCAAATGAATTTACAACGTTCCAAATTGATTTCAAAAAGTTGTAATCGATTACAATGTTTTGGTAATCGATTACCAGTGCCTTTGAATGTTGAAATTCAAATTCAAATGTGAAGAGTCACATCCTTTCACATAAAAGCTTTGTGTAATCGATTACACTGATTTGGTAATCAATTACCAGTGATTGTTTCTGAATAAAAAAAAGATGTAACTCTTCAAATGGTTTTTGACTTTTTCAAATTGGTTTTAAGTTTCTCTAAAAGTCATAACTCTTCTAAATGGTTCTCTTGACCAGACATGAAGAGACTATAAAAGCAAGGCTTTGTTTTACATTTCAATGATCTTGAACAACCTTTACAATACAATCCTTTACAACTTTTGCATCTCTTTGAACTTCTTCTTCTTCTTCCTTTTGCCAAAAGCTTTCCACAGTTTTCTGGTTTTCCAAACCTTGAAAACTTGCGCTATTTATCCTTTTCATTCTCTTCTCCCTTTGCCAAAAAGAATTCGCCAAGGACTAACCGCCTGAATTCTTTTTGTGTCTCTCTTCTCCCTTTTCCAAAAGAACAAAGGACTAATCGCCTGAATTCTTTTGTGTCTTCCTTCTCCCTTGTCAAAGAATTCAAAACGACACAGTCTAAGAATTCTTTTTATTCTTCCCTTTCCTTTATACAAAAGTGTTCAAAGGACTAACCGCCTGAGAATTCTTTTGTATCCCCATTCACAAAGTATCAAAGGTTTAACCGCTTGAGATATTTGTCTTAACACATTGGAGGGTACATCCTTTGTGGTACAAGTAGAGGGTACATCTACTTGGGTTGTTGATTGAGAACAAGAGAGGGTACATCTCTTGTGGATCAATTCTAGTGGAGGGTACATCCACTAGGTTCAAAGAGAACAAGGGAGGGTACATCCCTTATGGATCTTTGCTTGTAAAAGGATTTTTTTCAAGGTTGAAAGAAATCTCAAGGACCGCAGGTCGCTTAGGGACTGGATGTAGGCATGGTTGTTGCCGAACCAGTATAAAAACTCTTGTGTGTTTGTCTCCTTCTTCCCTACTCTTTTACTTTCCGCTATGCATTTTAATTTCCGCTTTTACTTTTGGTTAAGTTTCTCTTCTACTCCTTATTCTCTTAACAACATAAGTAAAAGCCTTAGAAGAATAAATTTTTAATTAGTAAAGGTTTAGGAATAATTAATTCAGCCCCCCCCCCTTCTTAATTATTCTGGAACCACTTGATCCAACAAGTGGTATCAGAGCAGGTATCTTGTAGAAAGTCTAACAACTTCAAGATTCATGGCCTCTTCAAATCCCTTGTTTCGTGAAGGAAATTCCATTCACATACCACCCATTTTCAATGGTGAGGGTTACCATTATTGGAAAACCCGTATGCAGATATTCATTGAAGCCATAGATCTAAATATTTGGGAAGCAATAGAAATAGGACCACACATATGCACTATAGTAGATGTAAGCACAAGCACTACAACCCAAAAATCTAGAGATAAGTGGACAGAAGAAGATAGGAGAAGAATCCAGTATGATCTCAAAGCCAAAAACATCATCACTTCAGCCCTAGGAATAGATGAGTACTTTAGAGTGTCAAATTGTACTAATTCCAAGGAGATGTGGGATACTCTCCAATTAACCCATGAAGGAACCACTGATGTAAAAAGGTCTAGAATCAATACCCTTACCCATGAATATGAATTATTTAGGATGAACCCTAATGAAAATATCCATAGTTTGCAAAAAAGATTTACACATATAGTAAATCACCTTGCCTCTCTAGGAAAAATCTTTCCTAATGAAGATTTAACTAATAAAGTCTTAAGATGTTTAAGTAGGGAATGGCAGCCCAAGGTAACTGCTATTTCTGAAAGTAGAGACCTCTCTTCCATGTCTCTTGCCACTTTATTTGGTAAATTGTAGGAACACGAGATGGAACTTCAACGACTTAATCAAAATAAAGAAAATGACAAAAAGAAGAGAAGTATAGCCCTTAAAGCCTCATC
This sequence comes from Glycine max, assembly GCF_000004515.6. Taxonomy (NCBI): domain Eukaryota; kingdom Viridiplantae; phylum Streptophyta; class Magnoliopsida; order Fabales; family Fabaceae; genus Glycine; species Glycine max. The sequence goes on from NC_038254.2 coordinate 16,829,572, forward strand.
ATCAATGCAAGAAGAAAACGAAGAAGAAGATTCAGATGATTAAGAAATTTCAGAAATTCATCAAGAAAAGAAAAATTGACAGGCATCAGAATTTCAATAATGGAAGAAAATCACAAGATGATTCTCAAGTCCTTAGGTGTTACAAATGCAACCAAATTGGTCACATCAAGGCCAATTGTCCTTCAAATGAAGAATGGACGGAGAAAAGTGAAAAGAAAAGATTTGATGAAAGAAGAACTAAGAAAGCCTATATTGCATGGGATGACAATGATTCATCCGATGGTTTAGAAAAGGAGATTAATCTTCTAACCAAAGATTATGAAAGTGATGAGAAAATCTCTCAAGAATGAAAAACAAGGAGAAAAAGCATGATCCTCATCTTTGAAGATCTAGACACTTTAATCTTGAAAAAGGTAATATCAAAACCATTATCTTATTAAAATTTCTCTTAAGTTGAAATTTTTATTCAAACAATTTGATTATGATGACTAACAATTCTTTATTTGTTTGTTTTTTATTTTTTGAAATCATGAGTATGTGTTCTTGATTGATTTCATCTTACTTGCATAAAATATTCATTCATATATTTAAATAAAATCAATATTCTTCATACTTGTGTTTTGATTGTTTTTGATAAAATTGATTATCTACATGGTTTAATGTTTTTGCATGATATGATATGTGAATTACATGATTGAGAATTATTCATAAAGTATTTTTAGTATATTTTTCTTTAAAAAGTATTTTTGATAATCACTTAAAATTTCTTTTCTCCTAGAAAGCCTTTTGGTTTTTGTTTTCTGGCTAAAATAACCTCTGGTAATCGATTACCATAATAGTGTAATCGATTACAAGCAGTTATTTCTAGCAATGTTGCTCTCTGGTAATCGATTACCATATTTATGTAATCGATTACAATGCGTCCCTGCACCTATATATTCAGATTTCAAATTCTGAAACCTGCAACTCTTCTCTCTCTCTCAAACCCTCGCCCCCAAATTTTCTTCCAGCCATATCTCACTTAATTCTTGTCCAAATCACTCCCCACAAAGCCTAAATTTCTTCTTTTTCCACTCTCTTTCATTTGAACCGATTGAAATCTTGGAAAATCTCTTCAAATGGCGGAACCATCGAAGAAGCAAGAGGGCACTTCGAGTCGGAGTCAACGGCATTCCAGGTCACAGGAAACACCAATTCCTTCCTCCATTCCCTCTGGATCATTGTTTTCATCAGAGGAACAACGTATACGGTACACAAACCTCTTTTCCTCTCGTTCCATTATAGACCCAAAATTCATAGATATGGATTTCTTCTCAAATGAGAGTTTTGAATGCTTTCAAGCATTTGAAAACTCCGATCTTATTTCATTCATGTCTCTGAAATTACCTGTTTATTCTGAACTAGTCAAAGCCTTTTATTCTAATTTAGAAATCCATGAAGGTACCCTAATTTCTGAGGTTTATGGGATTAAGATGGTCATTGACCAGTCCCTATTCTATGATTTAACCCAATTGCCAAGCGAAGGTGTACCATTTGAAGGCACACTGATTGACGATTAGAAGTTTGATTTCTCTGTACATGATGCCCGCCGGTTGGTTTGTACCAATCAAGCGGATATGACCGGAAGGCTTCTTGCTGATTCATTGGCTTTTGAAAGCCGCATCCTCCATTACCTTATTGTTTGCAAAGGACTAACCGTTAGAGAGAATGAGAAGAGATTGAAGCCTTCATTTTATATTGTCTTCGCGCAATTTAGTTTTCTCTCTCCATGAATATTATTTCTCAAATCTCAACGGTGAAGGTGTGCACAATTAAATCACAAGACACACATCAAAATTTCATGATAATCCAACGGTTAACGAGTCCAGGGTCGTAGTTTTACTGAGATAGTTTTGGATTTCTGTGGAAAAGGAAAGAGCTATGATGCAAAGGGTATTTCTCTTAGATCTGACATGCTTTCGTAATATCCAACGGTGAGAATGTTCCGAAATGAGTTCTGAACCTGGTGCTCAAGTTTCACGATGATCCAACGGTTAATAAGTCTGAGATCATCGTTTTTTGAGATAGGTTTGGTGGTATGCGGGAAAAAGAGAGGGTTTTGGGAGGAGGAGAGGGAAAAACAAAAGTGAGAGGAAAAGGAGGCATCGTCAGTGTGAAAACTAACATAACACGTCTCTATTTATAGCTAGGATACTTGCAAATTATTATTTATTCTATTTATTTGTTTTTATTATTTTATAAAAAGGAACTCTATTTTATTTCCTATCAAATAAATAAATCAAATATCTTTCTTTTTTTCCCTTCAAACCATTATTTTAATTAATAAAGTTATTTCTCCTTATTTATTTAATTATAAAAATTTCATCATTTTTCTAAAACTCTATTTATTTACAAATAACAATTCTTTTTAAATTAGCTTACGAAAAATGAGATGTTACGGTCATCATCAATACCTTATTCTTGGCTATAACCTTTGGCTACTAAATAGGCTTTGTTTTTGGTTATAAAACCAATTTCATCATTTTTTTTTTCTAAATATCCATTTAGTTTCAATTACTTTTTGAGCATCAGTTCTTGGCATATGATCCCAAACTTCATTTCTTCTAAATTGATTCATCTCTTCTTGTATTGCCAATAACCAATGCTCATCAAGTAAAGCTTATTTATGAGATTTTGGCTCTACTTGGATACAAAAGCCATATATCTACAAAAATTATTGAGAGCTAAAGTGGTTATCCCTTTGTTTATGCCATCTATTATGTTATCAAGAGATAAGTTCCTAGAGGTTCTCCATTTTTTGGGCAACTCCTTTGTAAATTGTTGACTTGTTCATACTCATGACACAACAAGGCATCTATGTTTGCTTTTCCACTTGTGAACTTTGCAATTGTCTTTTCAAGATAATAAATTTTGCATTGAAGATGCTTGCAATTTCCACAATTTGACTTGGAAGCAATATTGCTAGATTTATATTTACAAATGGAATCCTCAATAGATTTTTCTAAATCCACTTTCTCTTTTCTAAAATCATAGACTTCCTTTCGTAAAATAGCAAATTTCTCAATATGTAATCTAACTTAGCCTTTTAGAGTTTTTTTCACAAAGGTAAGTCTTTGTGCCTCTTCATGTAACTCTTTGAATGCACCAAGTAGATTCTCATAGTTTGTATTAGATTCAGAAGAAGTGTCACTAACATTGTTTTTTGTCTCATCCTCATCAATTATGGCCATGAGACATAGATTTGCTTCTTCCTCTTCACTTGAGGAACTTGCATCATTATCATCCCAAGCTATATATGATATTCTCTTCTTAAATGAATTTTTTTTTCTTTGTATCACCTCCTTGTTATTTCTTAAGGTAGGTTGGACAATCCGATTTTACGTGACCTTGCTTCCGACACTCAAAGATGTGTACGTTATGGGAGTGGAGTAAATTTTCTTTGTGCTATTCTTTTGAAATTTCCTTGTGTCTCTTCTTTTCTTCTTCAAGAACTTGGAGAACTTCTTAACAAGAAAATCCATACTTTCATTATCTAAATTTTTCGAAGGGTCTTCATCACTAGCTTCATTATGTGAAGTGCTTGTCTTTAAGGCTAATCCCTTCTTTTTCTTTTCAAATTCTTCGTCCTTTAGTCTCCCAAGCTCTAACTCATACTTTAGCTTGCTAAAAAGGGTAGCTATTGTCATGGTTGTTAAACCCTTCGATTGGAATATAGTTTTACTTTTAGGATGCCAAGTTCTATTGATACTTTTCAAAACTTTGGCATTGAGCTCATCTCTTTCAAAAGTCTTGCCAAGAACCAACAAATGGTTCACCACATGTATAAAACACTTCAGCATATCCTAAATGCTTTCTCCCGACATTTGCACATTGAGAAGCACGATAAAACTCATCAAGGGTTAAAGCGGACGCAAGAATATTTTTAGCTCTAACATTGTATTGAGCATGCCTATTTTCTACCAGTATCCAAGAATTAAAGTCTTATTCTACCTTTTTATCATCAACAACAACCTTAAGTGTAAGGACCATTTTAAACGACATCTCATACTCCTCTATCAACAAATTCAAGGAAAATTTTCATGCGTACTTCCAAAATGTTTTCTTCAGTAAAAAGAAGGGGTTGATTTATGGAAGCCCCTTCTGCAAAGATTGATGATTTCCAACCATTATGATATTTTTTTTTTAAAAAACCATTTGAATGACTATCAAATAAAGCTTTGAGCACCAATTGTTAAAAATAATGTCGCTTGAAACCATAAACCAAGAAGGGGTGAATTTTTTACTCAAATTAAAACACTTTTCGCAAATAGCTTCCTTTAATTTGATTGAGACTAGAGAAACATATGTGTTGCAAATATTTTTTTGATTTCTTAATCACAATTAAACAATTTTCGCAAATAGTTTCCTTTAATCTGATTGAAACAAGAGAAACATATGTGTTGCAAATATCCTTCATGTCCCAACAAAGTTTATTCTATATCCAAGATCAAGATTCGAATCTTGATCCACTTGGTTAAGGGATCAACACAAGTCATTATCACTTGTGTCAACCAATGTTGGTGGATTTGGGGTTTCTAATCCCATCATTAATTATCATCACACCATATCACTAATACATTAGTATTTGTGTCATTTGTTAACAAAAAATGTTTATTTTTTTTGCAAAAGATTGACAATCATATTGCACAACTTAAGGGAGCAAAAACCCACATCTATAATACTTAAAGAATTATAAATGTATCTTAGCCTAATATAATTCACACGCGCACACACATATATTCATCCATTTAACTTAATATTGTTAAAGAATTTTCTTTAAAAGATTTGAAAATATATCTTCTATTTAAAAAATATATATAGAAGTATTTTTAGTTTAACAACTTATACTTTACTCAATTGATACTTTAGCATTTCTTTCTCTATAGATCAATATTGCTAGATGTCACAAAATGATTAATCAAATTTGTTATTAGTAATATACAAAATGTTAGAAATGGCTTTCAATTGAAAAAGAATTTATTATAAAAAAATGTTATAAAATAAGATAATTTAGTAACATATATTTTTTTGTAAAAAAATACACAAATAAATTAACATTTTTTTATAAAACATTATTCATTAATAGAAATTATTATAATTTTTATAAAAATCATTAAATGTGTAGCGTATTTTTATTTATTAACTAAAAGAAAAAAATTATATATTATAAAATAAGAGAAACAAAAAGTTTCATATTTAATTCTATCATGATATGAAAGTTTAACTAATATTAAAATAAGTATATATTTGTATCTGTAAAAGAAAGGAATGCATGTTTTAATATAAGAGAATGACCATAAAACCAAATAAACTAAGTTATATACTTTTTAATACTACATATTATAAGTTAATCATTCCATTTTAAATAAAAAAAATCACAAAATTGTGTTATTTTAGTGACTATATTTATTGATATGATATTTAATATTATTAGCATATATAATATTAAAACTGTGTGTGTTTTATCAATAGTAACTATATGTATAATTTTGATCTCTTATTTAAGTTTTATTTTATATATATATATATATATATATATATATATATATATATATATATATATATATATATATACTAATTGTTCTTATTGGAGTCTACGGTTTCACACCTCATCTTCAACACTTCCTAAATGTCTATCTTATTTCTATGTTATGTCAATATCACATTAGAGTAAAATTTGTTATATCTCTAAAAGAGGAGGTATTCAATTAATAAAAGTCCAATTAAATATTGAATAAATAATTTAACTTGCAAGTCATCAGGTGAAAGGGACAAAAACTTAGTGATTGTAAGACTAATGATTTGGTACACTTTTTTCTTTTTTTTTATTTTTTCTAAATTTCATGGATGATCCAAGTGATTTTAAAGCAAACTGGTCCATCAAATTTGAATGTCTAAATGTGTACATGAAGAGAAAATAACACGTTATTGGAAGGATGAGAAATGCTAACAAAATATTCTTTTAACAAATTCTTTTAATATATTTTTTATTATTAATTAAATTTTAACAAAATTTACAAATTTTAATAATTCTCACAATTTATTAAATTTTTTTATTTTTAAATTTTTAATAAATTTTAATCAGAATAGAATGAAAAGTTAGTATACCTTATTAAGGGGTCCCCACCCGACCACCAAAGATGGCAAACTTAACACGCAAATTTATTACAAATTGTATGGCTTATGCATGAATCGGCAGGTAGCTAGACTTATCGTGGCACGCTTCCTAGATTTCCTTTTGTGTCTAGATTTATTAGAAATTCAGCACTAGATGCTATCGGCCTCAAAACCAGCCATTTGCACAACTCAAGCATATCTTTGTTTCTGTGCATATAAATAGGGGTCTTTAGTGGCAACATTATTGTTCCTTAGCTCTTACCAAAGCCTTATTATTTACACACTTTTTTTAATATGCCTGGATATATATGAGGCCATATAGCAAAAAGTTGGTACCAAAACCAACATATTAGAAGAGAGAGCACTTCATTTTAGCTAGCTAGAGAAAAAAAACAAAGTGATAGTGAGAAGATGTTAGCTATGGAGGGTAATAAGAAGACTAAGCAATATGGTCTTGACTCTGCCACTTCTTGGTTTGGAAGTTGCATTTCTTCATGTTCATCATCAGAAAAAGTGTCAACTCACAGAAAGCTTCCTAGAACTGCTTCCGAATCATCAGTTACCAACCCCATGAAGAAGCGTGGAGGATGGAAGGCCATAATCTTTATTTTAGGTATATTTCTCTCTTCTCTAGCTATGTTTTTCTTCTCCACAAAGTTGTCATTTATTTATTTTTCCATAAATGAATTTCAATTTTCATGCATTCACACAATTAAAAATTAGATGTGTTGAATGAAGATCGAAAAACAAGTATAGAACTTCATCCAAATTTTGTTGCAATCTAAGTAACAAATGATATTTTAATTACCAATGATATTTAATTAATTAATTTTCTTTCTTGTGTTTTGGTGAATGTTGCAGGGAATGAAACCTTCGAGAGGTTGGCAGTGTTTGGGTTATTTGCCAACTTCATGGTGTATTTGACAAGAGAATTTCACTTGGACCAAGTTTATGCTTCTAACATTATCAGTTTATGGTTTGGGATCTCAAACTTTACCCCTCTTCTTGGTGCCTTTATTTCTGATGCCTATGTTGGTCGCTTCCGAACCATAGCTTTTGCATCCTTTGGTACCCTTTCGGTAAGGAGTTATCTCTGTGGCTGCCTCAGTCATATTTTACGGTTACATTTTCAGTATAAAAGAAAAATCAATTGAACAATTTTTTTAAGATAAATTTAATAGAACTTGCTAATTACAGTCACTTGTGTTTTGTAGGTTTAATACTTTAACTGTAAGAGAAAGAGAAATACATGTGCACTAAATCTATAATAAAACAACGAATAATAAACATATTCACATTTCCTGAACTAATTTGTCAATATTGTTTAAATATATCTCTAATTGAAAAGTAACGTTTTAAAAAAATTAAAATCATTTTAAAAAAACTATAAAAATATAATTTTCACGTTTTTTTTAAGTTATAAAAACTAACTTTAAAAGAAAAACTAAAAACAAACATATATTTTAAAAATTTAATTAAAGAAAATATTAGATTATTAGACTTTTAATATTATATTGTGGTCATGTCTTCTATTTGGTCTTGTTTATTATCTTTTCAGGAATTTGATCCCACTAATTGTTTTTTACACAATTTTAGTTTATCTACCAATTTGACACTTAATATTTAACAGAAATTCTAACGTAACACAACACTACACATCCACATCGGTGCATCTATTTCAATACTCTATAGTTATATCGACATTTCTATGTTACATTTTCTTTTTTGTATGTTTGTATTGGGATCGAATCTATCATACGAACTGAGAATTCCGATTCTATTACATACTATAAGAGTCAAGTTAATGAATAAACTAATTAAAAGTGAGCAATTAAAATAAGGAAAAAATTTGATACAATTTTTGTAGCTGTTATTTATGCTATTTTTCAATCGAAAATTGAGTTTTACAATTTGCATAACTCTTTAATGCAAATTTCTATTACACATATCATTAAGGTAAAATTAAACTTCATTTTTGAATAGATAACAATACAAAAAGTACAGTATATGAATTTATCCTTAAATTAAAAGGAAAAAAATGAAGAGACCAAATGAAAAATAAAATAAAATTCAATTGTAAGAAAATAAAAAGTGTAACGAAACCTATCTATATATAATAACATATTCATCATCGACTAATAATTAGGTAATTTACTCAAATTGATCATGTAAATAAATTTCTCCAGCAGATGATCATGCATGGTTACCAATCGGCTGCCACTGAGAAAAGAAAACACCCATGAGCTACTGTGTTAGCATTAAATGTTTACATGTGACATGATTTCGCTATATCGGTATCCTACTGTTTTCAACTCAAGCAGTCGGACTTGGACATAATACGTCGGTGGAATTAATAGCAGGTGGTAGATGCTAAATATATAATACAATGATCCGAAATTATTTATTATATTTAATATTTCTATTTTTTAAAGTTCATAATTAATTTTATTATCTAAATTTTTTAAAAGCATCTAATATTGTATACAATCGATTTTATTTCTTTTATATTTTATTTTTAATATATGCGCATCTTTAAAAAAACATCACAAGATATTAAAGGAAAGGTATTTTTGTTGTTTCAATTTTGATTCAATTTAAATTAAATATATTAAATTTGATTTTTTTATGATTTGACTTAATCAATTATTTAAGTTTCGTTTTTATTCTTTTCAGATACAAATAAAATATATAGTAACATACATAAATTTTATAAAATATCTTATAACTATAATAAAAAATTATCAAAATTATTAAATCTCATCTTAAGAGACAATATAATTCTATAAAGACCTAGTTGCTTTAATTCAATTAGTTTAACAGTTAATGAATTGTTATAAAAAATTTAATACTAAAATTTGACTCCTGTTTTTCAAAAAGAGAGAGAAAAGGAGGAAAAATCACTGTCGATTCACTGTCCACACTAACACGGCCAAGTGGAGAATGCATATGCATTAGTCAAGTGTTTACATATTTCTTCAAATAATAACGAAAAGTTAATTTAAAGACAAGAATGTTGCAATTTTTATTTTCTAAAGAGATAGATAATGGTCTTGAAAAAGACACAATCCAGATTGAAGATGAAATTGACAGAATTAAATAGAGCCGACCACTTCAATCCCATCAAGAGGAAGAAAAAAAATACTAAATTTTCAATTGTAGAATATATACAGCTCTACTAACCTGTGATTTTCTTCAAATAGTAAGCATGCACCTATTTTGTCTTCTATTTGAATTTCTTTCACTGTATTTGTTTTCTATATTTCTTTATTTATTTTTTATTACATTAATTGTCATATTTATCAATTTCTTTCTTTTTTTCTCTCAATTTCAATTACTTCTACTTATATATCCCAAAAAATAGATGTACAAGTATCAACACCTTGGTCTTTATTTCTTTTTGGCGTTAGATCTCCTCCAATACTGAAAATTTCAGATAAAAAAGAGGTACACACAAAATGGTAGTGTTAACCTTTTTTTAGCATTTAACCACTTATTGTGTATCTCTCATTAAAAAATTTCAATGCTGAAAAAGACTCACACTCTTTATTTATGTTATTTTGACATAAAAACTATTTTCTCTTTAAGAAATTAGATAGAATGCATTAATAATATTTTTTACAGTATTATTTTATCATAAATAATTATATATGATAATAGAGATGAATTTGCATTGATAAGTTTGAGTGTAATGGTTCTCACGATTTTTAAATTTTTTCTTAATATGATATATACATGTATAATTATAAGTTATTTCCATAATTTGAAATGCAGGGAGAAGTAATTATTTTACAATATAAGTATTTTTTTTCTATAAATCTATATACACATGAATATTTTTTTCTCAACTTAAAACTTTTGAATCAATGATTGCAAGATAAGATTGTTGATTTCATAATAATCGCCATAAAAGATATATGGTTTTCAATTGATAGATATGTGAAAATACATATGAAAATTAAGCTATACTTTATAATTAAATTTTCTATTGTCAAATAGGGTTTGATCGTGGTGAGTTTAACATCGTGGTTACCAGAATTGCACCCTCCATCTTGTACTCCTCAGCAACTAGCATCTCGTCAATGCGTAAGAGCAAGCAGTTCTCAAATAGGTGTGCTTCTTATGGGACTTTGCTTCTTAACCATCGGATCTGCTGGGGTAAGGCCATGCAGCATACCATTTGGTGTTGACCAATTTGATCCAACCACAGATGAAGGAAGAAAAGGGATCAATAGCTACTTTAATTGGTACTACACCACTTTCACAATGGTATTGTTGGTCACTCAAACAGTGGTGGTCTATATCCAAGACTCTGTGAGCTGGAGGATAGGGTTTGGGATACCAACTGTGTGCATGCTATGCTCCATAATAATGTTCTTTGTGGGCACAAGGGTCTACGTGCATGTAAAGCCTGAAGGAAGCATTTTTTCTGGTATTGCTCAAGTTTTAGTGACTGCATATAAAAAGAGAAAACTCAACCTTCCAATGAGTGAGGAGAAGCCAGATGGAGTTTTTTATGATCCCCCACTAATTGGGATCACAGTTGTGTCAAAGCTGCCTTTAACCAAAGAATTCAGGTCAGTTATATTTATCATTGACACTGAAAAGTTCACTTGAGTATCCACTAGCTAGAGCAAGACTTTAATAGATGTGGGGACTTTTATCCTATTTTGAATATATATCATTGCCCAATGATTATAGTGGATTCCAAGAAATTCATGAAAAATATCTACAAATTGCTTCTAAAACTTGGATTATTTTAATATAAACAAACTGAAACATTAATCATCAAAAAACTATTTTGAACATAAAAAAAAAACTTTAACATGGGAAAATAATATACGATGGATTAAATAGTACATGTTTTGATTTAATTTTCTATATAGAAATTATTACTTTTTTTAGCATTCTTAAGTGGGATCATTTATTTTGGAAATTTTTTTTTCTATTTTTATTTTCTGCGTCTTCTTTTCCAGAGTTTGTATAAGAAATAGTAAAATAGAAAATAATAAAATTTGTTTTCACTATTTATATACAAACTTTTTGAAAACCGGAGACAAAGTTAAAACACGGTAACACTTTTTCTAGTTAAAAATAAATAAAAAATGTTTTCGCAAAGTTACTCGGCCACAAAAAAAATTATTATTTTTCTAATTTAATCTAATTCTAAACAAGAGTATATACTGACATGTAGAATTGAAAGCTTCTCATTTATTGTACTTGGGTTGATTTCTATTTTGCTAGGGCCTTGAATAAAGCTGCATTAATAATGGAGGGTGAGCTAAACCCAGATGGGACCAGAGTAAATCAATGGAGACTTGTCAGCATCCAACAAGTAGAAGAGGTTAAATGCTTAGCAAGAATTATCCCAATTTGGGCAGCAGGGATTCTTAGTCTCATTTCCATGACTCAACAAGGAACATTTACTGTGTCACAAGCAATGAAAATGAATAGACACCTTGGAGCCAAATTCCAAATCCCAGCTGGTTCTGTTAGTGTCATATCACTAATCACCATAGCTTTATGGCTTCCATTCTATGACCGAATCCTAGTGCCAAAACTCAGAAAAATGACTAAGCATGAAGGTGGTATCACTCTCCTCCTAAGAATTGGAATTGGCATGGTGTTCTCTATTCTATCTATGGTTGTTGCTGGCTACGTTGAAAAAGTGAGAAGGGATTCAGCAAATTCAAATCCAACTCCACTAGGAATTGCTCCAATGTCAGTGTTGTGGCTAGCCCCACACTTGATCCTTATGGGTCTATGTGAGGCCTTCAATATTATAGGACAAATTGAGTTCTTCAACAGGCAATTTCCTGAGCATATGAGAAGCATTGGTAATTCCTTCTTCTCGTGTTCTTTTGGTGTGTCTAGCTATGTGAGTAGCATAATAGTCAACATAGTTCATCATTCTACAAGAACACATAGCCATCCGGATTGGTTAACAGATGATATAAATGCTGGGAGGCTAGACTACTTTTACTACCTAATAGCTGGGTTAACTTCCCTCAACCTAGTTTTTTTTATATATGTTGCAAGAAGATATCAGTACAAGGGAAATGTGGACCTCCTTGATGAAACTCATCAGGTAGAGCTTGGATCTCACAAAGCCTAAATTTAAAGAGATTTATATAAAGATTATGTTGCTATATATGTACGAAGACTTTATAGATAAATGAAAGTGTTTTTTTTTTTCAATTTATATTTGAAAGTGAAAGCTATATCACGTTGTTATATATATATATATATATATATATAAATCGAGTTGGTTCATGAAGTAATGAGTTAATGTTGGTAATTGATAGTTGATAGTTTTAGAGAATTGTTTTAGAAAGAAGGCTATGTCATTGATTTCTTGGATTGATCCATTACAACATACCAATTGCCTATTTATAGGCTCAAGTCACCAACCTCTCAATGGTGGTGAATGTTTCTACATTACTTTAGGTCTTTCTAGAGTTTTCATGATAGATTAGTATCATGATAGTTCTAGATTCTTCTATCTTATACATACACTTATAGTTCTAGATTGTTCTACCATATTCATACAGATTATAGTTCTAGATTGTTCTACCATATTCATACACACTATAGTTCTAGATTGTTCTACCATATTCATACATATTATATTTAAGAATATTCTAGAAATTTGTAGCAATTTCAACACTCCTCCTTGATGCAAATTTCTGTGACTCCGAGCATAGCTCGTAATTCTTCAAATCTTGGTCTCGGCAAAGCCTTCGTGAATATGTTTGCAATTTGATCTTTTGTTCTGCAGTAGTCGAGTTTGATCTCTTTAGTTGCTTCAGCTTCTCTGATAAAGTGATACTTGATTGCTATGTGTTTTGTTCTGCTGTGATGAACTTGATTCTTCGCCATTGCAATTGCTGATTTGTTGTCACAGTTGATTTTAGTAGGCTCATCTTGTTTTTCTCCCATGTCTTCAAGTATCCTACGAAGCCATATAGCTTGACTCGTTGCTTCAGCAGCTGCCACGTACTCTGCTTTTGCTGTTGATTGTGCTACTGTAGCTTGCTTCTTCGACGCCCAAGAGAACATTCCCGATCCTAGTGAGAAAGCATAGCCAGATGTACTCTTCATGTCATCTGCTGAACCTGCCCAATCACTGTCGGTGTAGCCAAGTAATTCTGAGTTGGTTTTGGTAGTATACCATATACCGAACTCTTTTGTTCCTTGTAGATACGTCAAAATTCTTTTTCCTGCTCCAAAGTGTATTTGACTTGGGCTTTGCATGAATCTTGATAGAAGACTTGTAGCATACATTATGTCAGGCCGTGTAGCTGTCAAATATAGGAGGCTTCCAATTAGACTTCGGTATTTGGATGCATCAACTTTTGGTGCTCCATCATTCTTCTGTAGTTTCTCATTTGTTATGAGTGGAGTAGCAATAGGTTTGCAACCATACATCTTGAATTTCTTAAGTAAGCCTTCTGTGTATTTCTTTTGCGAGATGAATATCCCTTCATTTCTCTGACTTACCTCTATGCCGAGGAAGTAACTCATCAAACCAAGGTCAGTCATCTCAAAGGTCTTCATCATGTCTTCTTTAAACTCCATCATCATCTTAGTATTGTTTCCCGTGTAGATAAGATCATCTACATATAGAGAGAGTAAGAGAGTGTACTGCCCTTGAGACTTGATGTAAAGTGTAGGCTCACTCTTGCTCCTCCTGAATCCTCGATCCATGAAATACTAGTCGATTTTGCTATACCATGCTCGAGGTGCTTGCTTCAAACCGTAGAGTGCTTTTCTTAGTCTTAACACTTTGTTTTCTTTGCCTTCAGACATGAATCCTTGTGGCTGCTCCACATAGATCTCTTCTTCAAGTACACCGTTAAGGAAGGCGGATTTGACATCTAGTTGATGGATACTCCATCCTTTTTGTGATGCAAGAGCTATTAGAGCTCTTATGGTATCAAGACGAGCTACTGGTGCAAATGTCTCATTGTAGTCAATTCCAGGTTGCTGTGAGTAACCTTTAGCTACTAGCCTCGCCTTATGTTTCTGTATGGTTCCATCAGGGTTGAGCTTTGTCTTATAGACCCACTTAACCCCAATGATATCTTTGCCATGGGGACGATTTACTAACTCCCATGTGTTGTTTTTCTCGATCATCTGCATCTCTTCTTCCATTGCCTTGACCCATACTTCCTGCTTTGACGCTTCTTCAAAGCTTCCAGGTTCAAGTATGGCCAAGTTACAGGTTTCATATATGTCCACCAAAGATCTTACTCGTCTTGGAGTAGACTCTGGTGATGATAGTTCTTGATCTTGTTGTTGTGGTGGAGGTGAAGGTGGTTCACCTGGGTCTTCTTCCTCAGCTTCTTCTTGAGGTAGTTGAGCGGGTATAAGAACCTTCTTCTCCACTTTTTCTTCATCCCAATTCCAAGAAGCATATTCATCAACTTCCACATCTCGACTGATGACGAGTTTCTTAGTTTGCAAGTTGTAGACACGGTAGCCCTTAGAGATATTGCTATACCCAAGGAAGATACCTCGTATAGTCTTGTCTTCAAGCTTGTGCCTCTTCACGTCTGGAATATGAATGTAGCATATAGATCCAAAGACCCTTAGGTGCTTTGCTGATGGCTTCCTCCCGTTCCAAGCTTCAATTGGAGTCTTGTCTTTTACAGACTTAGTTGGACATCTGTTGAGTATGTAAACAGCAGTGTAGACTGCTTTAGCCCAGAATGTGTTAGGTACTTGAGCATCGATCTAGCCATCTCCATAACTGTGCGATTCTTTCTCTCGGACACTCCATTTTGTTGAGGAGGATATGCGACTGTAAGTTGTCGCTCAATTCCTTCATCCTCACAAAATCTTTCAAACTCGCGAGAGGTGTACTCTTTGTCGCGATCACTTCTTAGTACTTTTATCCGTTTTCCACTTTGATTTTCAGCAAGGGCCTTGAACTTTTTGAATACTCCAAATACTTCTGATTTTTCTTTTAGAAAATATACCCATGTCATTCTAGAGAAGTCATCAATGAAGAGTATGAAGTACCTGTTGTTCCCATGTGATGGTGTCCTCATTGGTCCACAAACGTCCGTATGTATCAGCTCCAATAGATCTTTCGCTCTCCATGCTCTGCTTGTTGAGAAAGGAAATCAGTTTTGCTTACCAAGGAGACATCCTTCACACACTTCATTGTTCTCCTTTATGCTTGGAAGATCTCTCATCATGTTCTTCTCATGTAACAACTTCAAGGCATGTGTGTTGAAGTGGCCAAATCTTCGATGCCATAGCCATGAATCATCAACTTGTACCTTCATGGAAATGTTTGTTGCATATTTTAAATTTAGAGGGAAGCTTCTATTGCTCTTATTCATCTTTACTTGGGCTATCTCAGACCTTTTATTTTTGTTGTCTAAGATTTTGCATACACCTCCTTCAAAGTGAAGTGTGTAGCCTCTCTCCATCATTTGGCCAATGCTTAGAAGATTTTCTTTTAGGCTGGGAACTAGTAAGACATCATGGATGAGTCGCGTACCTTTATCTGTCTCCACCATGGCAGTGCCTTTGCCTTTTGATTCAACCACACTTCCATTTCCCAGTCGAACTTTGACTTTGACAGACTCATCAATACTTTTAAAAATAGTCTCATCCTTGGCCATGTGATTGCTACATCCACTATCCAAGTACCAGCTTCCTCTCTTTTCTTTTATTGAGTCTTGAGTGGTGTAGAACGTACATTGTTCTTGATCATGCTCCTCTGGGATATTGGCTAGATGCCTATTTTTGTTGCGACAATTTTTCTCTACGTGCCTGAACTTCTTGCAATGGTTGCATTGTGGCATATTACGAAACCAACAATTTTTTCTCTGTGTGGCCTTGCCTTTTGCATATATTGCATGGAGGATTTTTATCTATTTTGTTCTTAAGGAAATTCCTAGAACCTTCTCTTCTTCTGGAAGTTTCTCCATAATTTTTCTTTCCTCCATTTTCTTTGTTTTGAGGCTGAAATTTAAACTTTGACTGGAAGGCATTTTCAATTGTATCTTCTTTATGCCTATACAGTCTTTGCTCATATGCTTCAAGAGAGCCCACAAGTTCTTTCTCTGATAGAGTGGACAGATCTTTGGTTTCCTCAATTGTTGTCACGATTGGGTCAAACTTTTGGGGCATAGTAATTAGAATTTTCTCAACAATTTTCTTGTCAAGAATATCTTCCCCAAAAGCTCTCATTTGATTAACTATTTCTTTAACTTTAGAATAGTAATCTTTAACTGTCTCAGACTCCTTCATCTTCAATAGTTCAAAATCTCTTCTTAGAGATTGAAGTTTAACGGCACGTACCTTAACACTTCCTTGAAACTCCTCCTGCAATGTGTTCCACGCTTCTTTGGCAGTCTTAGCTCCCATAATTCTTGGAAAAATTGGATCAGTCACCGCTTGTTGCAAGGTGAACAACGCCTCTGAATTTTTCTGTTTATTTTTCTTCAACTCTTTTTCTTGAGATGCATTAAGAAACATGCCAGAAATCATAATTTTCACCATTGAAGATAGGGATAGAAATAGTTGACGATTGAGTAGTGTTATCCATAGCTTAGAAAAAAAAATATTATTAGAGTGGGTTAATAGTACAAAGGAAATTTTTGAAGTAGTTGGGAGGATTTTGGAATGGTAGGTAGGTAATATAACTACGCCCAATGTATGACCGAACGTAGCTCTGATGCCACTGTTGGTAGTTGATTAGATGATAGTTGATAGTTGATAGTTTTAGAGAATTGTTTTAGAAAGAAGACTATGTCATTGATTTCTTGAATTGATCCATTACAACATACCAATTGCCTATTTATAGGCTCAAGTCACCAACCTCTCAATGGTGGTGAATGTTTCTACATTACTTTAGGTCTTTCTAGAGTTTTCATGATAGATTAGTATCATGATAGTTCTAGATTCTTCTATCTTATACATACACTTATAATTCTAGATTGTTCTACCATATTCATACACATTATAGTTCTAGATTGTTCTACCATATTCATACACACTATAGTTCTAGATTGTTCTACCATATTTAAGAATATTTTAGAAATTTGTAACAATTTCAACAGTTAATTAAATTATACATAGCTTAGGTTTAACATTGCTCGTGAGTTTGCTTGTGAGTTCACGCAAGAAAGTCTCCTTGTTGCCGTAGAAGGTGTTGATGATGAGGCTGAGAAGGGATTTGATTTTGCTAACAGGTTGAAGACGGTATTGAAGAACCTGATTCTTGTGATGAACAAAAAAAATTGATGCTGATGTTTTAATAATTCATGATTTTTAATTAATTTATAATTAACTTAGTAATTTAATGATTCAAATTATTAGTTAGTAATTTAGTAGTTGAACCAAAATTGTCAATTTATAAAATTAGAAGAATAAATATTGAAATTAAAAATTAGGGAGATCAAAATCATAAATTTAAAAAACTAAGAAAATTAAAATTTCAATTTAGTCTGTTTTTATTTAGTTTACATAAATATTGAAATAAAAAATTTATATAGTTTTAAAATTATATAAAATTTTATTATAAAAAATAAAATAATTTCAATAAATTTCTTTGAAGAAAATAAATACCATGAGAAATGATTACCAAAAATTAGTTAACTAATGGTGATGTTTTCACTTGTCGAAAAGAAATCTATCCACTATTTTTGGAAAAAAGAATTCACAATTTCAGTACAATATTGTTCAACGTAAAAGAAAAGAGTATGATATATTATTTGCTTTCATTTATGTTAACATTACATAATTACGTAGACAGAGGTCTTGAACTTTCATTCTTTACTAGTATGGTACCCGTGCGTATGCACGGGTGAAGAGTGAGTGTGTGTTGATTGAGTTTAATAATAAAATTTATTAAATAATGTAGATTTATATGAATCATGATTAAAATGTAATTTTATTTATAATTTGAATAAAAACAGAGACCCTTTATATAAAGAAAACTAACAGAATAAGACAAAAACCTTAGACAGTTTAACAAAAACACAAAATTTGTTGTTTAACAAAATACAAACATTAGAAAATAAAATTAACTACATTTTGAATACTCTCAAAACTAAGGACCAACAAATTCGTTTATCTACAAACGAACTCGATAAAATTACAACACAGCTTTCTAAACTTGATTTAGGAAAAACAACAAGCCAAACTTCGACTAAATTTGTTTTAGCAAAGCCTAGAAAATGAGGACAATACCATTCACCGGAACCTCACAAACAGTCTCAGGACCCAATCCTGTTACTGAATCTATAAATCAATCTCCTAGAATCCTAGATAGATTCTTTAGAAGGACAAATTCTCGAACCAGACAACTAGAACAAATTCTCTGATACCAAATAGGTACCAAAAACCCGTAAAAAGTAAAAATAAAGAAAACACAAAAACAATAGTACAGATAATATAATATAGATAAGCAAGTATAGATAATATAATATAGATCAACAAAGGCGGTAATTGGATTTATATTATATTAAAACACCCAGATAAATATACAGTTAAGGATAATTAATAACAGTTAAGAGTAAGCGGTATGCGAAAGAAAAAGATCAAATTAGATGGATAGAGGGTACTCCTCAAGTGGACACGGTAAGTTATCTTATTTGAGAAAAATATAAAATATGATGAACCCAGACTTTTTTTTTTTTGAAGAACAAATACACAAGATCCTTATCGGTTTTCTGGATATTAAGCTGAGTACTGAAGATCGAGACCAGCCCACACTTCTTTGGGTCTTACGTTGATATTATTTTCCTCCAAGCACCAGCCTAACCAAAAAGGACTTTCATAGTTTCTCAAAAACAGCTATCAAGGGCACACCTTTGCAGGCTTACCAATCCCAGGTTTTTTAAAAACAAGTAGAAAGGGAAAAAAATATTGTTTACAACAACTGGGTTCTAAATCATATTCGCATTTTCTAAATAAAGATAACTAAGGCCCCTTGAGGGTGCCTTCAAAAAAAATTAGTCAGACATAATAAGACTCATACTTACAGTTTATGATGCAATCCTACCCCGCAAGGACATTGGATAGAAGACTCCAAGAAGATTGAGCCAGAGATGCAAGAGAAGGCCCTAGGGTTCTCATGAGCCTTAGGGTAGATTTCAGGCTCATGAGCTAAGTATGAGCCCACTTATCTTAGTACATATTAGATTAAGGTTTCATTATTTTTGGGCCTTGTATTTAGGGCTCCATAATGTAGGTAAGGTACCCTAGAAATGTAGGATTTTTCGGTCCTTGTATTTTAGGGCACCTAGACTAGTTTTTGTATTAGGGGTAGTTTTGTAATTTCACATGCATTAAGTGAATATTTGATGTGTGTGTTGGAAAATAAATTTAATTGAATTGGGAGAAGCCCAATCCAATTAAATTTTAGAGGGGGAGGTGAGCATTTGCTTGCTACACCCCATTGCCACATCATATAGTCACACTTTGTGCATGCGCTTCATGCTTTACATGCATCATGCCACCTAAGCATACTTAGTTGAGAATCTTGGACTTGATCTTGAATTTAGTGGGCTGAACCATAGCTAAAATTCACTAATCATAATTAGTGAAATTTTGGCTCCAAAGTTTGGCTCCACAAATTCAATTTCAAATTCAAGTGAAATTTGAATAGAAATTCAAATTTCCCTCCAATTTTATGTGACACTTAGGCTATAAATAGAGGCATTGTGTGTGCATTTTTTTCAACTTTGATCATTTGAATATTAAACTTCAGATTTCAAAGCTCATTTAGAGCACAAAATTTTGTGTTCTTCTCTTCCTCTCCCTTCATTCATCTCCTTCTTCCTCCAAGCTCTTATTCATGGCCTCCTATAGTGGTGAGCTTCTTCTAGACTCATCTTCTCCTTGAAGTGGTGTCTCCTCTCTCTCTTCCTTTCTCCATTCCGCTGCCATTCATCTTCCATGAAGCAAAGGAGTCCATTGATGAAGAAGATCCTAGGCCTACAAGCTCCAATGGAGCTTACATCATGTGGTATCAAGAGCATCTTCATCTAGGTGATGTTCTTTTGCTTCCTCTATCTTTTTGTTCGGTGAATTTTCTTTAATTCCTTGCTCTTCATCTTATTCTCCTTGTATATCCTCCATTGTCTTGTGGTTTGGTGTTGTTTAGAGTAGATTAAAAAAAAATAAACCGATTAAATCTTAGATCTACACTTTTTCTTGCATTTCTATGGTTCAAATTTTGTAGATCTACTCTTGAATCATGTTTTTTGTGTTGATTTTAGGTTCTATCATTTTTCATTCATAATATTCTTGTGTTGAACCTTTAGATCTAAATTTTCTTCCAAAATATTGATTAGAAAAAAAAACACAAAAATCTAAGTGTAAATCACTTAATCCATGTTGTCTTAGAGTCATGTTTAGTCATAATAATTGTCACATTATGTTCTAAGTTTGTGTTGAATTTTTATTTTGTTGATTGAATTCTAGATACATTTGTTCATGTATTCTTGTCATTCTTAGCCTATCTTTTGAATTTTGAGTCTAATTCATGCATGTTATTTAGTTCATAACATGTTCTAAATCAATTCCTAGAAGTTCTTGAACTTTTTTTTTGTTTTCTAAGTTTCCTACATGATGCCTATGATGAAGTTGAGTTATGGTGCTGAGTTGTGGCTGGATTTGTGAATCAAAATAAGTCTTAAGCTCTCTTGAATTGTGTTATTCAAGATAATTGAGCATAAGCAAACACAAATTGTAACTATCTAAGCCTTAAGCAACATAAACACTACTCTTGATTTCTACGTTGAAATTGCTGGTGCTGACAGCTTGAACATACGAACTTGTATAAATTACTGGCAATTGGTCACTACGTTTTATGAGCTGAAAGTTTTACTGAATTTTCTAGACATCTGGACCAAAATTATAAAAAAAAAAAAAGAACCAAGCGATTTGGATTAAAGGAAAAAATAAGAAAAATCGCACAATTTGGCAGAAAAATCAGTGTCCAGGAAAAAAAAAAGTGAAAGGAAAGTGTGCTTGTTGTTTTGGCTCAAAAATTTGCTCTATAATTGGTGCCTATTTTATACCAATCCTAGTTCTGAAATTTCAATTGAAAATTATTGTGAAAACAAGTGCCAAAACTAGAGGTTTCTTGAGTCTTTTTTCTTTTTAGTTTTTTCAACTCTACTCTAGAGCCATTCTAGGTTTCTCTTTGAGTCCTAGCTTGCTTTTGTGTGCTTTTCATTGCTTTAATTGTTGAATAATCCTTGAAAATTTGTCTTGTTAAAACTCTATTGGTTTAACTTTCATTTCATTTTCTTTTTGGTCTTTGGTTATTGCTTGTCTCTTTGTTTCCTTGTTTGTGAGTTGCCATATAGGGAATTGGAAAGGAGGATTGGTGTCATACCTTGAAGAATTTGATTCAAGAAGCAAAGGGCCAACCACCTTAAGAGCTATTGGACTAAGAAGCACTCCAAATTGAGTGAAACACCAAAGAGAGAATAGCCACCACAATTAAGGACTTTTTTTTGTAATTTTGTAATTGGCAATTTGCTTTGCTTTCAAATTTTGTAACAAAAAGGCCTTTCATTGGAAGTAAGTTGGGAGCCTCCAATTGGTCACCCTACTTCCATTTGTGTGTAATAATTTTAGGCAATTTTCCCTTAGGATAGTGAGTGTTTTGTTGGGAACCTTAAACGTGGTCATCCAAACACTCTTAGGATTCGCCTAGTTTACATTTCTTTCTTACTTTCATAGCTTATTTCCTTTACCTTCCATTGTTAAACTGCCTAGATAGCTTGCCTTTTACCAATTAGTTTTTACCTTATCTTTCACACCTCTTTTAGTGTTTATTTTGGCTAATTTCAACCATAGTTTCTTTTACCTTTTGTTTTCAAACCCCCAACAAGAAAGAACCACAACTTAGAAACCACCATAAGTCTTGATTCTTCATCTAGTATTAATGGTGAGGGTTCTACTCCTAAGGACCCCTTGTATAAGATATTAGATGAGTTGAGATCCCTTAAGTTGTGGAAAGAAAAACAAGAGATAAAAGAAAAAGGAAAAAAAAAGCGAAAGAAATAAGTCAAGATGAAAAAGAGAAAATAAAGGAAGAACAAAGAAGGAAAATACTAAAAGATTTAAGAAAAGAAAAACATGTCTCCTATAGTAGTCATAACTCTTGCAAGAGCCTAAGTGAAGAACTTCGTGACTATTATGAAGGAAGGCATAGGTCACATCTTAGACCTCACTCCCATATGAGAGAAAATGAAAGAAAGCCTCAAGAGGCTAACATTAACCCCCCATACTTCCATGGGAAGGACAATGTAGAGGCTTACTTAGATTGGGAAATAAGGATAGAGCAAAAACTTAAAAGAAAGTCTACTTTAAAATCTTATGGATCTCATTCTTATCCAAAGAAAGACCAAGGTCTAGGCATCTTATGGGCAGCACCTTCTAAGCCCAAAGATGATAAGGGAAAGACAATAGAAAAACAACCCCCTAAGGCTAGTATGCAAGAGAAAACTAGCTTTATAAAGTGCTTTAAATGTCTTAGAAGAGGACACATTACTTCTCAATGCCCCACCACAAAAACCATGATTATTAGGGGTCAGGAAATTTATAGTAGCCAAGATAAGGCTACTACTTCACCTTCCTCTAGTGAAAGTGAAAAAGCAAAAGGGGAAGAATCTAGTGAAGAAATCTACCCCCAAGAAGAAGGACAACCATTAGTGGTTAAAGAGAAGTGTAAGGAGGTAAGTGTCTCCTCCAAGAGGTTAGTGATGTAAGCTCCATTGGAGCTTGTAGGCCTAGGATCTTCTTCATTAATGGATTCCTTTGCTTCTTGGAAGATGAATGGCAGCGGAATGAAGAAAGGAAGAGAGAGAGGAGACGCCACTTCAAGGAGAAGATGAGTCTAGAAGAAGCTCACCACCATAGGAGGCCATGGATAAGAGCTTGGAGGAAGAAGGAGATGAATGAAGGGAGAGGAAGAGAAGAGCACGAAATTTTGTGCTCTAAATGAGCTTTGAAATCTGAATTTTAATATTCAAATTATCAAAGTTGAAAAAAATGAACACACAAGGCCTCTATTTATAGCCTAAGTGTCACACAAAATTAGAGGGAAATTTGAATTTCTATTCAAATTTCACTTGAATTTGAAATTGAATTTGTGGAGCCAAACTTTGGAGCCAAAATTTCACTAATTATGATTAGTGAATTTTAGCTATGGTTCAGCCCACTAAATTCAAGATCAAGTCCAAGATTCTCCACTAAGTATGCTTAGGTGGCATGAGGCATGTAAAGCATGAAGCACATGCACAAAGTGTGACTATATGATGTGGCAATGGGGTGTAGCAAGCAAATGCTCACCTCCCCCTCTAAAATTTAATTGGATTGGGCTTCTCCCAATTCAATTAAATTTATTTTCCAACACACACATCAAATATTCACTTAATGCATGTGAAATTACAAAACTACCCCTAATACAAAAACTAATCTAGGTGCCTAAAATACAAGGGCTGAAAAATCCTACATTTCTAAGGTACCTTACCTACATTATGGAGCCCTAAATACAAGGCCCAAAAATACTGAAACCTTAATCTAATATGTACTAAGATAAGTGGGCTCATACTTAGTCCATGAGCCCGAAATCTACCCTAAGGCTCATGAGAACCCTAGGGCCTTCTCTTGCATCTCTGGCTCAATCTTGTTGGAGTCTTCTATCCAATGCTCTTGCGGGGTAGGATTGCATCAGTTTAACAGAGGAAAAAAAAAGAGGAAGAGGGGGGGATCCAGAAAAGAACTTGGTATTATTGCACAGACAACTATTACAAGCTTTTCTTCCTTTAGTTTCTCTCACTATTGGGTCTAGTGTTTTTCAGCGTGTCCACAACTGAACCCCAAGACCCTTTATATAAAGAAAACTGATAGAATAAGATAAAAACCTCTTCAGTCAAGAACAGTAAAGTTACTATTCATTTACTTTGTCACAGGGTTGTCTTTTATAAATAAAGTTTTGTAGATAAGCTCAATGTCATAATCTATGCAACAGTAAAGATTCCCGCCTTGGATTTTGACTGTGTTTAGGTAAGGTGCTTCTGTCTTTAATTCTTGGTTGATTTTGTGACAGTAACATCTTCTTTGTCTTGGATATTCCCATAACAGAAGATGTCGGATGAGTCTTTCATTGAGAGATCGGTGGATGGGAAAGGAGGGGTTTGTTGTCCATGACATCCGTTGGCTTCGTAAATCTCCTTATCTTTTTTCTCTTTCTGGAAGAATTGAACTAGTTTGTTGTTGTGATCAACCGGGAAAGGAATGAAAAACTTCCCATTGTATAAGGGCAGGAAAAGCTTTGTGTCATGAGTTTCTTTTATTAGATCAAACTCATGTTTATCTGATTCTGAGAAGAACCATTGGTAACCCTGAATTTGTGCCCTCATGAGGCTATATTGATACTGTGTATTACCCTGTACATCCCAACTTTCGTATTCATCATTGAATAGGCAGGGATAGTCTCTATGATCCTCTGGTAAGAGTTTCATAACATGGCATGGGTAATTCTGAGCAGTAAAGTTGCTTGGGCAAGTTGTTATTTTGATGGCAATGTAGTCCATCATTTCTGCCTGGATCAGGTTTATGGCCTTATTGATTGGGGGATTGAATCCCTCGAATCTATCAGATGGAGGAATCAGGATTGATTCCAAACATCCATGGTCCAATAGACTTTTCACGGAAATTGCTAGGTCCTCATATCCAAAGGACTTAAACTGGTCCAAGTCTAGTCTGGCTTTTCTAAAGAGGAATTTTATCTTGCAAGGACAATTGGTTTTGTCTTGGCAATATGGGGTTTTATTGATGCATACAAATTTTTGGTTGAAATAAGCATGCACACCTATGTAGAGACCTAGAATTTGGGTTTAGTTATTGTGTACCTTAAACAATAAATTCTGTATTTTCTTAAAATTGTCTAGGTTTAGGTCATTTATTGGTCCAGGGATATTTGGGCTGACTGAGTCTTTATAGGTTTTCTGGCTAGTCTTGGTTTGGCCAGCATTTATGACTATAGTCGGGTTTTCTGGTTCAAGAGCCCTTTTTATTTTATTGATGTCTGTGGTATTTAGTTTAAGAGCTTTTTCTGCTTCTTCCCTTGAATAGAAACCTTTATAGATTGGGCTTTGAATACCCTCCTTTGCAAGGCAAAGGTCTTTAAAATTGGTATAAACACCTTTATGAGGTCCTGATAATAGGACAAAAGTTGTATAACCTTTTCCAGAAGGAGAGACTTTTGTAAGGAGAGGAACTCCTTGGTTATCTGCTATGCAGAAATTGTATAGAGCACATATTATGCCTTTTTTACTGAATAGACAAACTGCTCATTATTATTTGTATTTTTTGGAATATTCCAAATATTATCAATGAGACAATTGAATTTGTCATTAACAGCTTCTCTACCAGGGTAGTGAAACTCATTTGTAAGTACAGACAATTCTTGATTGCCGAACTTCATTTTCTGCTTTATGTTTTGATAGGAAACCTTACAAGGCTTCATTTTGTTGTATCCCTGCAAAACGAGAGAGAATATCAGCAGCAACATTTTTTACTCCTTTTATGTGTTCAAAATTTATTTTTATTCCATCATGGTAAACATACTCTTGGAATAAAAGCCATCTTTTGTGGGGTTTTTTGTCAGTATTTATCTGTTGGCTACCATAAGCCACTATTGCTTCACAATTTGTTCTTATGGTAATCTCACTTTTATTAATCAAGAAGAGTTTAAATCCTTCTAAAGCATTTATTACAGCATTTACTTCATAGTCTGTAGATGTTGAGTATATCTGTGGTTTTGTATGGTATTTTCCTGAAGCATACCTACAAATTTTTTCATCATGAATTTTTTCATATTTGTTTTTCTTTTTCTTTAGGATGGCTCCCCATCCTTGTTCACAACCATCACATTCTATAACTAGATAGTCAGAATCTAATGGTAAGGATAGATATGGCAAGTTATTAACCATTTCTTTTATCTTCTGGACTAGTTTTATATCCTTCGTATTGAATTTTCTCTGTCCAGTCAAAGATGTTTGTTGTAAAGAGGAGTTGTATATTTTCCTAGGTTTTTGATAAAATTTCTTGCATAATTAAGCAGGCCTAGAAAGCTCTCAAGGTTTTTATATCTTCCATTTTATCTGGAAAACCAAGAATTTTTTTGGGAGATATGAAGCTGTAGCCTTATTTTTCTGTTTCGTATTTTTGTTCCTTGGAAAGAAATATGGGTTTTACAAATTTCCATTTTTGACTTTGAAATAATTAATCCAATTTTTTCAAATAAATGAAGAACTTGTTTAAGATGTAAATAATGTTCTTCTTTAGTTTTTGAAAAGACAAGTACGTCATCTATATACGTACAAGTGAATTCTTTATAATTTCCAAAAATATTATTCATTTTTCTTTGAAAAATTTGTGGTGCATTTTTTAGTCAAAAAGGCATTACTTTCCATTTGAATAATCCTTCTGAACAAGAAAAAGCAGTCCACTTTATTGAATCAAGATGCATTTTTACTAGGTGAAATCCTGATTTTAAATCAAATTTCAAAAACCATTTGGCTTTATGTATCCTATTTATTAACACATCTTTAAAGGGAATAGTGTATCCATCTATGTGGGTGTTATCATTAAGCCTTTTGTAATTATAGACCATTCTAGTCTTCCCTCTTTTTTTCTCTGAATGTTTATTAACAATGAAAGCAGGGCTTCTATGAGGGCTAGTACTAGGTGCTATAACTTTTAGATCCAAGAGGGTTTTTATGTGGCTTTTACATTCCTCTTGTTCGAAATTCCCATACTAAATATCTTTGGTTTTAATTATCAGATCTGGGTTTATGATTTCTAATTTGCATATAACAGGATCTTTTTCCCAATATTTTGTAGGGTCTTCTCCTATTATACTAGTTTTATTTAATCTGTCTATAATCTGTTGTATATTATCAAAAGTTATAATCTTGTTGATTTTGACAGATTTGTAATCAGATTATGCTACATATAGTTCATATTGTAGCTTGGTTTCCGTTTTTATGCTTTCCAAAATACTTTCGTAGTAAGAATCATGGGATGTGTCACATGTTTCTAGAGTGTTTATACCACCATGATTTTTTGATTCTTTTATTTTACAGCTACTAGGTGTGTCACAAGGACATTGATTATTTTTATTTAAATTAGTGGGGGCATCACCACGCTTTGCTCGTAACTCTGATGTGAGTTCATCTATTATGGGTGACATTTGTGAGTTTGTGGAAATTAATAAATAATCTTTTGTAATAGTAATTGATCTATTATCATGTATGATAAAATCGAGTCCTAAAATCATTTTTTCTTTAGCGGGTCGTAAGTCTACAACATCTGCTTTATTTATAAAAATTTTATTACCAAAAATTTCACAATTTGTGGATAATTGAATGGTGAAATTTCGTGTTTCTGTATAATTTGTTATTATGTCTCCAAACATTGTTCTAGTTTTGGTTATTATATTACTTTTGAAGCAATTGTGCTAGGGTACAACACTTTGGCATATAGAAATAAAAGAACAACCAATATCTACCAAGGCTTGCAAAATTATTTTTGTTTGGTTAAATTTATTTATTTTAGGAAAATTTATTTTAACCAAAATATGTAGGCTTTTATTTTTCTTTTTATTGCAAATTATAGGGATGCAATCTTTGTTTTGTAGTGCCATAAGCCCACTAGTATGTTCCACAGCACAGTTTGGATTTTTACCTTTTTCAAAATTTTCGTAAAGAAAATCTATTGTTTTTTCTATTTGATTTAACCTAATCTCTAGGGTGAAAATCCGATTATTCATAATTTTATTTCCAGAATCATTTTCCTTCTTGTTTATTTCCAGAATCATTTTCCTTCTTGGAATCAGGAAATTCTATTTTCAAAATAGTTTGTACGCAAGTTTTACAAAAGTTCTTGTAGCATAGGCTACAGTGAGCTCTTAACGTTTTATGGGGATATCTTTTACAGAAATGACATTTCTTATGATCTGGTCCTATGAGGAAGTGTATTTCATGTTCACAATCATTTAATTTTGTTTTAAACATTAAAATGTATCCCAAATTATCAAGGATTTCTCCATACTGATTGTATTTATCATTTATTGGGTATAGATTTGTATACTCATTTCTAGTGAATTCGTTTAAGATTTTATAATCTTTATTAGGCTCTTCTTCTTCAGAGGTATAGTCAGACCAACTAACTATTGAATATATTTTTGAGTCCGTAGAGATTGTTTCATCTATGGGAATAAGATTCATCCTACAGCTTTTTATCAGTTATCCTTCTCTTGTAAACAGATTGGTTTTATTTGGACAATCTCTGGAGTAATGTCCTGGTTGGTGACAAGCATAACATTCTAGTTGCTTTGTGTATGTTTTGTTATCCCTAAGTTTTCTAACATGTCTCTCTTTGTTGAGAGTAGGTTTTCTGGAGTTAGAGGCTCTAATTGAATACCTTCGGGTCGGGTTCTTTTTCCTGGAAGGTTGTTTACTAGGAGGTTTGTACTAGGGTCTTTTTCTCCTAATTTCTTTATGATATTGTTGAGGAGTGTATATCTGTTTACAGATCTCTGAATCAGCCATTTTTATTTGTTTATTAATGGCCATGTTGGTACATGTTTCTTCCATTATGTGTTGGATTCTGACAGTTAAATTGTTCATGACTGGGCCAATTTGGTCATCGTTCCAATTGTCACTAATTTTTTGTCCTAACTTACCCGGGAGTTTTAAAAATAATTTTTCTCCTTAAGATCTATCTGTAAATCCTCCTGCTATGGAGGCATACATTAGGTAATCTTGGGTAAATTCTTTTATCTTGCCAAAATAGCTTATAGAGAGTCTTTCTAGGTTGCCCAGGTAAATTTTTTGTCTGATGGTATTTCCATCATTTACAGATTGGGCTGTAAAAATTCTTTGTATTAGGCTACAAAAGTTTTGGATGTTTGGACCGGGGTCTACTAGATTTGTTTTGATTTGTTCCGGGAAGGTTTGTTTGAAAGATTCCCAGCAGGCTCTAGCTATGTCTGCTAGATATGTTTCGACTCTTGCTATCATGTCTTGACTATTGGATACATGGTTTTCATGGTTCACCTTATAGTCTCTTATAACAGCAAAAGTCTATTGTTCTATGTAATTTGGAAGTAGTTGGGGGTCAATACTTCCTATGTTTAACAAAATAGATGGCATATTGAATGTTAGTTCTATAGGCATCCTTTTTCCTTTTGATTTTATGTTTTCTCCTATAGTTAAATCTACCGGAGTAATAACTTTTTCAGGGGGGGGGGGGGATCTCATGTTATAGTCTTCCATAATATAATCAAATTGGGGGTTAAAATTTGAGATAGAAGCATCATTCAAACAGAGTTGAATATAAGCTCACAATACAAATAATTACATATCTATAGTTGAAATGAAAATGTTATTAAAAATTTTAAAAACTTTTCAAAGGATAAATTTAGTATTGCTACTTTTATAGGTAAGTAGTTTAGTGCGATAAGTATTTGCTGAATATGCCTTATTATTTGGATTTGTTGATAACATAAAGTTGGGCAACCAAAGAAGAGGAAGCTGTGATAGGCAAGTATAAGGTATAAACTGGATAAATGACATTATTTTTTGTTAACAGAGTAACTTTTCGCAATGGTCAATGGAATATAATTTTTTTTAAACAGAGTAGCTAGTATGTAGATAAATTTGTGTACAACGAAGTAAAAAAAAAAAACCCTGCAATGTAGATAGGTTAAGTGGTTTTCTTGGCTATTCAAGCTGAAGTCATAATTAATTCATTCAACTTGTCTTGGGGGTTGAATTTGTTGGTAGGATAACTTTGATCAAAAAGAGGTAGAGCTTCAAAATGACACCATTTGCTGCTAGACAAAATGTATATTGGATTGATAAATGGAAAAAATAATTCACACACTGAATATAATAAATAACATTTAGGTTAACAGACCTTAAAAGTAAAAGTAGAAGTAATCATGAAGTAGTCAAAATATAAGAGAATTTATGTACAATGAAGTCAAAAAACCTGCAATATAATTGAAGTTAAGAAAACCTGCAATGTAGATAGATTATGATTTTTGTGAAATATTATAAGAAAATAGTACCTGTCATAAGTTCTGGAACATCTCCTTGAAAACTACATTAGTTGTTGTACTCAAGGGCTTTTTATCTTTATCATGTAATATTACTTATAGTCCATTTTTGCTTTACACCCTAGAAAGTGTTACATTCGACTGGCCATGACTAAATACTGGTCTAGGCAGATATAGTCCAACACTTGCTAATAATCAACAACTAATAATTATCATTTCTCTAGCACAATCTCGCAACATGATCAACCACAAAATCAGCTTGTAAATTTAAGTATTTTGTGCAATACCAAAACATATAGAGAAAATGCTCACCTTTTTTTTGTAACTATTTTTGCAGAAAACCAAAATGTCCTTTCCCACCCAAAGCATGATCACCAAATGCAAAACATATCTAAACAGAGTAGTGAAAAAAGAAACCCCTCATTTTGAATATTGGAATCACAACAGAATCCTATCTGCAGAAACCACAGACCACTCACGTACATTAATCAAATCATATTGATAAGAGTAAGAGCTTGAGAAGAAGGGAAAGATGAAGAAATATTCAAATCATTCACTCTTTTCCTGAAAGCTTGACTTTATTCTTTTTTTTATATATACCTAATAAGACAATACTATTAAAAAAAGACTTTGTTAACAATCGTACCATTTTTTTTCTACAGGACACATAAGGTCTTTACCTAAAGTGAGGTTAGCACAAGACTTGAAGCTTCTAATCATGTTTTTCTTCTTTCTCAAAATAACATAAGAGAAGCTTGAATATATGCAGTGTGTGTCAATATACAGGTTGGAGATTGTATAAGCTATGACATCCAACCCAGTTGAGAGAGAAAAAGCATGACCAGTCAGGTACATTAATCAAAATAAAAAGAGAGTGAAAAATATCTAAGGAAATGAGAGGGGGAAAATCTAGAACCACACTGGATATTGACAAAGGAAAAATCTAGAACCGTAGGAAACATTGATCACTAACTATTTTTTTTAAGAAAAACTTGGAAAGATAAAATAATTTAAAAACATTACATGTTTCGGCAAATCATCTCTTAAACCAAGAGCAAAGAAAGAAAGAAAGAAAAAAGTCGGTAATTAGATGAATCTGGAACCATTCTAACCCTCGATTCTCGAAACTACTCACTTACTCTGATCATGTTGCTGTGAAACTCTTTTGAACCCTTTTCCCTTTTAATAATAATCTTTTTTTTTCCTGCCCAAACATGTAATCTCTCTTCATCTTTGATCTCTCTCTAACATCCTTTTTACCCACCATGTTGAACCACTTGAATGAACAATTATGTAGAATAGTGAAGTTGTACCATTTCCAGCTACGTCTTTTCACTATTAATATTTGTGTCTCATTTTTTATAATCTTTGTCACTTTGTGTTTCATTATTGTTTCATGATGACAATAATTAAGACGTGGACCAATGGTAGAGAATAGCAATCGGGTACTTTTGTTACAAATCATTGTGTTGTGAATCTTGATTCATGAATCTTAACTTTTTTGTTGAATCTAAAAAACAATGGTGCCATTATCTTTGATCTTCTTCCATTGTGTAATGTCATCCAAGGATTTCTCATACATTTATTTTTTATCATGTTTGTTTAATTGTTTACACTTTTGGGAATTGGGATTGTGGATAAAATGTTATAATGTAGAAATGTATAATGTGGGTCTGAATTTTTTTTTTTAGCTTGATTGCAAAATATAAAGAGGGGTAGCTAGGATGATAAAAGAAAACAATAAAAATTGAAACTTATCTAAAATATGATCATTCTTATGATCTTGAGATGGTGAAATTTTATTTGAACAATTGATAGTCATTAGAAAGGTTTTGAAAATTGAATCAAAATTGAGGTTTATGATATTTAGTTATTTGAAGACATTTGATTGTTTTCTTAATGTGGGTACAACTTATAAAATAACATTAACTAGTGTTGTTACTATTATATACACGGAAAGAAGTTTATCAAAATTGAAATTATTAAAAATCTATTTAAAATCTATAACACCCTCAATTTGTAAAAATGAATTGCTTAAAATGATGACTTTGTAAAATAAACTGTAGTTTCTTTGCTATAAAATTCCATGTAAAATTTCCTACTTAGTGGTTTGTTGATGATTTTTGCCATAAATGTAATAACTTGCCGCCATTACATGAAACTTTGAACTAACTCAAGTCGAAAACTTTGTTTTAATTCATTTAAAACTCTTCTATTAGTTTAATTCATTTAAAACCTAGGGTAGCTTTGCTATTCTTAGCCGGTCCCAAGCCCGGATAAAAGGAGAGGGTTGTGTTAGGCTTTCGACAGCCAACGTTAAACTTTGTCGAATCTCTATGACATGGATCAATTACGTTATAATGTGAATGCTAGGTCGTTGCCCGGAAGCAACGCGCTGTATGGCTCGAGTACAGTGTCAAAAGAGCAAGGGCCGCTGCATCGCCGCCCGGATGTAGTGAAAAGTAAGCAAGGGTTCCCACATTTTCGTGAACGGGTGTGGGTAAAGAAGCTAGTTCATGACAGGAGGATTCGCTTTGGTACATGGAATATAGGCACACTTACTGGAAAATCTATGGAAATAGTGGATGTTATGGTGAGGAGGAAGATCAATTTTATGTGCCTACAAGAAACTAAGTGGACAGGTGAAAAAGCGAAAGAATTAGACAACTCGGGATTTAAGCTGTGGTATACGGGAAAAATCAGATCAAGAAATGGGGTAGGGATTATTGTGGACAAGGAGTGGAAGAAGGATGTCGTGGATGTAAGAAGAGTAGGAGATCGTATCATAGTCTTAAAATTGGTAGTGGGACAAGACACCTTTAATGTTATTAGTGGGTACGCACCTCAGGTTGGGTTAGCAGAACACTTTAAGGTAAAATTTTGGGAGGATCTAGAAGGGGTACTTCAGGATAT
This sequence comes from Glycine max, assembly GCF_000004515.6. Classification (NCBI taxonomy): domain Eukaryota; kingdom Viridiplantae; phylum Streptophyta; class Magnoliopsida; order Fabales; family Fabaceae; genus Glycine; species Glycine max. The sequence continues at coordinate 16,862,750 of NC_038254.2, forward strand.
ACCCCAAGGAGAGAAAGTTTTCCTAGGAGGGGATCTCAATGGACATGTAGGTAGCATGGCTAGAGGTTTTGAGGGGGTGCATGGGGGTTTTGGCCTAGGGGAGAAGAATGGGGAGGGTAAATCCATCTTGGAGTTTTCGGAGGCTTTGGATCTTTCTATAGCCAATACATGGTTTAAGAAAAGAGAGGAACATCTTATCACTTACAAAAGTGGAGGGACATGTTCTCAGATAGATTTCTTCCTTATCAGGAAGTCTGATAGGAAGTATTGCTTGAACTGTAAAGTTATCCCGGGAGAGAGCTTGACTACCCAACATAGAGTTTTGGTTATGGATGTAAGAATTAGAGATAGGGCAAAGAGAAGAAGTCATATGGTAGCACCAAGGATCAAATGGTGGCACTTGAAGGGTGAGAAACAAGGAATCTTCCAACAAAAGATATGGGAGGGTTGGTGTGGACAATCACAAGGAAGTGCAAATGATATGTGGAACAAGATGTCCCAAGATATTATTTAAGTGGCTAAAGAGACGTTGGGTGAATCTAGAGGTTTTGGACCTAGGGGTAAAGAATCGTGGTGGTGGAATGAAAATGTTCAGAGCAAAGTTAGAGTAAAAAAGGAGTGCTTCAAGGAGTGGTCTAGGTGTAGAAATTCTGAAACTTGGGATAAGTATAAGATAGCTAGAAATGAAACCAAAAAGGCGGTGAGTGAGGCAAGAGCCCAAGCTTTTGATGGACTATACCAAGCTCTAGGAACCAGGGACGGAGAAAGATCTATATATAGGCTTGCTAAGAGTAGAGAGAGGAAGACTAGAGATTTGGATCAAGTAAAGTGTGTTAAGGATGAAGAAGGCAAAGTCTTAGTGCATGAAAAAGATATCAAGGAAAGGTGGAAGGCGTATTTTCACAACTTATTTAATGATGGATATGGATATGACTCTAGTAGTCTAGACACAAGAGAAGAGGACCGGAACTATAAGTACTATCGTCGGATTCAGAAACAGGAAGTAAAGGAAGCGTTGAAAAGAATGAGTAATGGTAAGGCGGTGGGGCCAGACAACATACCTATTGAAGTGTGGAAAACTCTTGGAGATAGAGGTCTTGAGTGGCTCACCGACACGGTTCAACAAAAGAAGGAGGGTTTCTAACTCAGAGGTGAAAATAGGAGACCATATTATCCCTCAAGTCACACGGTTTAAATATCTTGGGTCTGTAATACAGGATGATGGGGAAATTGAAGGGGATGTGAATCATCGCATTCAAGCAGGATGGATGAAATGGAGAAAAGCATCGGGGGTGTTATGTGATGCAAAGGTACCGATCAAGCTAAAGGGAAAGTTTTATCGGACTGCGGTAAGACCGGCGATTTTGTACGGAACAGAATGTTGGGCGGTCAAGAGCCAACATGAGAATAAAGTAGGTGTAGCGGAGATGAGGATGTTGCGGTGGATGTGTGGTAAGACTCGACAGGATAAAATTAGAAACGAAGCTATTAGAGAGAGGGTTGGAGTAGCGCCTATTGTAGAGAAGATGGTGGAAAATAGACTTAGGTGGTTTGGGCATGTAGAGAGAAGACCGGTAGACTCTGTAGTGAGGAGAGTAGATCAGATGGAGAGAAGACAAACAATTCGAGGCAGAGGAAGACCCAAAAAGACTATAAGAGAGGTTATCAAAAAGGATCTCGAACTCAATGGTTTGGATAGAAGTATGGTACTTGATAGAACATTATGGCGGAAGTTGATCCATGTAGCCGACCCCACCTAGTGGGATAAGGCGTTGTTGTTGTTGTTGTTGTTGTAATCTTTTCGTGTTTCCAAGGCCAAAGCTAAGACACAAGATACAAAGGTAAAACAACATGTATTATAACTGTACAGTTAAATAACTATGTGCCTTATGGCACTTGTAACATCCCATTTTTCGTAAGCCAATTTAAAAAGAATTTTTATTTTTTTAAATAAATAGAGTTTTAGAAAAATGATCAGGTTTTTATAAATAAATAAATAATGAAAAATAATGATTTGAAGGAAAAAAAAAAAGACATTCGATTTATTCATTTGATAAGGAATAAAATAGAGTTTCTTTTTTATAAAATAATAAAAATAAATAAATAGAGTAAATAATAGATCGTGAATAACCCTAGCTATAAATAGCAACATGCTAGGTCAGTTTTCAGACTGCCTCATCTGCCTCTCAATTTCGTTTTTTCTCTCTTCTTTTCCCAAAACCCTTTCTTTTTCCCGCAGCCCATCAAACCTATCTCAGAAAAATGAAGATCTCGTGCTCATTCACCGTTGGATCATCGTGAACTTTGAGCACCAGGTTTGAAACCTAATTCCGAGCATTCTCACCGTTGGGAATTTTAATATCATGTTTGAGCTGAGAGAAATATCTTTCGCATTGTAGCCTTTTTCTTTCTCACAGAAACCCAGAGCTGTCTTGATAAAACTACGATTCTGGTTTCGTTAACCGTTGGATTGTAGTAAAAATTGGATATATTGTTCGAAATTCAATTTCAAATGCTTTCACCGTTGGGATTTGCGAGATAATGTTTGTGAAGGGAGAAAAAGGAATCGTATGAAGATAATATAAATGGAGGATTCAATCCCTTCTCTGTCTCCCTGACGTTTGGAAACTCTATCGGAGCAGTTGAAGGAAAAAACTGGAGGAATTTCAAGGAATCGCTAGAGATGCTGTTATCGCTGGCTGAAGACACGTGAACCCGCTTAGAGGTAAGGGATGAGTTATTCACAATTTGGTATTAGTAAGAACATGTGTAGAGATCCTTAGAGTATCAATTGGAATGAGTTTTGGAGTGTTTCTACAATTTTTACTTTATCCTTATAATTATAACTATGAGTTATATATAAATTATATATGTTTGATGAATCATTTGGTGTCCTAATGAGAAATTTTTGTGAAATTAATGTGCTCTTGTGTTGAGTGTGAACTGTAGTATGAATTGATGAAATTAAGTAAGGAGATATTGAGTTTATATTTTCCCCTTTTCATGCTTTTTAGTTTTTTTTTATAGTTTAAAATTGATATTATATTTGAAATTGAGAAAAGAATTCTAATAGACTATGTGTTGTATTCTTAGATAATATATATATGAATTCATGTATACTTATATATATGAGAAAGTGTTTATATAATTATTTAGAATTGGTACATTGAAAACTTTCTTTAAATTCATGATCAAATATGATATACGTTGCTGGATTTATATATATAGATTTAGTTATATATTTATTTATATTAATATTTTATGTAAATAATGTTGTAATGTTGTTATGGTGTGATTCCAAAAATTATTCAAGTGTTGGAGTTTGAGAATACTATGTTTAAATTTGAGATACATGTGTATTGAGATGTGTGTATTGAGTTATGAGCTGTGAATTATACAATAACCCGACCAGTGTTGATATTGAGAAAATTGTTTATGCGCAGTGTTAAAGAGAATGTGTAGGTCTCCTATTTAGGAACCAATGTTAAATTGTAGCGCAATGTGTTAAATGTGTTGAAACATGAGTGTGAGGTTGTGGTATTGTGTAATTCACTAGCAGTGTTTATAAATGGAATATGTGATAAATTGTGAAATAACATGTTGCTTTGAGATTATAATATTATTATTGAGATTGAGTATAAGTGTAAAGTTGAACATGTGTTAATTTGTGAGATACGTGTAAATATGTGATGGTGGATTGTGACATTATGAGATGTGAAATTGTGAATGAGCTTTGGTTGTGGATAAGTGTGTAGTTAACACTTGATGTGACATTACTTGTGTTGTAAGCTATGAATTGTACAATAACCCGACCAGTGTTATCTTGAGAAAAACATTGATGCGCAGTGTTAAAGAGAAAGTGTAGGTTTCTAATTAGGAACCAATGTTAAAGAGAAAGTGTAGGTTTCCTATTTAGGAACCAGTGTTAAATCGTAGTGCAATTGTGTTGAACGTGTTTAAAACACGAGCGTGAGGTCGTGGATATTGTATAATTCATGAGCAGTGTCTGCATGCAAAATTGTTTTAGGGGTTGGACCATAATCAGGAGGGAGAGGCCCTGATGGACTCTTCGGAGTGTAGGCCTTGGGGGTCACCGGGTTTGAGTACTCCTTTAAGCCTATGCTGATCCCATATGGTTGGAGCATTCTTGCAAAACATCGTGACCCTGACTGGTCTCCCTATGATCTTACTTAGTGAGAGTGACTTGACAAACTCATTGTGTGGTGTGTCTTGTTATGTACTCCTAAGTGCCCCAGGGTGGTTTTTCACTGACATGGTACCACATTGCATATAGGCTTGAGTCTTAGCATAAATGTCTCATGCGCTTGCTAATTGTTTATTATGAAATTGATGTGTTATTATGTCTTGATCAAAGCATATGATTCTTGTGTAATGTGATTGATGATTGAAAAGTGTGATTGATGGATGAAAAATGAACTTTGAATGACAAAGTGGTGGAATTACGTGAATTACGTGTAAGTAAATTTTATTTGGTTTATATGATATGTATATCTAGCTGTCTTGTTTCTCTATTAGTTAGGAATGTGATAACTCACTCCCCGCGTGTTGTTTGTGTTTGGATCCTGTGATGATCTTGAACTTTGTGTTCGGGGGAACAGATGACTAGGTGAATTGATTTAAGGAACCTTGTGTTGAAGGACGTTGAGACACAGCGCTCTGATAGGATATGGCATTGGGGTATAGGGTTTTATATTAATTGTATGAAGTCTTTGACGGTCTTGCTTAAACCGAGATAACTTTATGATTTATTTGGACAAGTTTGAATATGATGTAGAAGAAAGTGAATGTGAGTCTTTTATCCCCTTGAAAGACTTGTATTTAAAAATGTAAAAAAAATACTTTTAATTAATATTTGGATTTTTATTCCTTTGTTAGTATATATGTGAGGGGTAGAGGGTGTCACAGCACTCCATCATAACATAAATTTATACAACATCAGAGCAACTCATAACTCCTTAGAATATCCATATAAACATATACAACTCTATAAAGGTAAACTATATGTACTATGAGTTGGTCAACACAATACAAGATGCTAAAAAAGAAACAATGGACAGAAACACATTTTCACATCCCGATACACATATCCATGAAGTCTCCAAAGACACAGGACCACATCTTAGTCATATGCTCCCTGCATATGTCAAATATGAGACCGCCAAAGGCACGAACCACACATGCAGCAATGCAAGGATAAGCTTACCAAAAACAAGCATACTAAAATGGGATAAAACTTAATAGTTAAAGTATAAACAAGAACCATCATATACATATATAACATAATATTTAGAAATCATACTTCTAAATCTTTTGAAAGTGAGTTGTGTCTTTTGACTAGAAGAAGATCAACTTCTCAATCCAGCAAGATTTTTGTGGAAAGATTGGTTAGGTTGTATCTCTCGTACTTGGTTTTTTTCATATGTATAGTTTTTACACGGTCTTCTGTTTATGCGTGAATTGCTTAGAGCATGCTAGAATAGGGTTTTCTAGTTTGGTCTAAGAGTTGGGTTCTCTTAGACTTTTATTTACAGAGGGTCCTAGTGTTTGATGTCTTAGTCTCTTTTTCTGGGGTGGGAATTATAGATTGATTGTGATTGCTTGTAAGAATTATTTATGCATACTGGAAATCTAATTTAGGTTGTGGATTAGATAATTGAATTAGCTTATCTAGAAATAGAGAGTGAACCAGTATAAAAGATTGTGCCTTTTCTCTTGTTCATATCTTTCACTCATTCAAGTTTTTATCAAGGTTTTAAAGATTTAAGTTTTATGATTGTGAAAGAAAGAAAATTAATGAAGGATCATGTGTAAGGAAGGATTGATTAAGTATTGATTACGTTTGATTCATATTTGTTTTGTGATACAATCCACATAGAAAAGTTTTTTTGTTGCAACTTTATTTTAAAAAGTATATTTTGTTTGAAAATCAATTCACCCCACCCCCTCTTGGTTTATTGAGTTCCACCATCTTTTTTCATTAATAAGTATAAATAATAATAATTATAACAAATTGAGTTAGTTTACAAGTAAACAATTACTATTTTCCAATTATCCTTGAAGCCTCCTTGGACTATCGTTGACATCCAATGCATTATGTAGTACCCATACTCAGTGCTTCCTTTTTGCTTAATACAATAAATTGAATAGGATATTCATATATTCAAAGTTAACTGAAAATTACTATACAAAGTAATAAAATCTAATTTTTAAGGTATCAAGCAATGTTTAAATGACTTACTTTAACTAGAATCCCTCTAGTCGCAACCTTAGATTTACTTCCTTGACTATCATTAAATCCCTTTAAAGCACTGATTAAGAGAAATATACATGTGTATTGTACAATTAAAATATTGATGTCAAACATTAATCATAAAGTAAATGTATCACAAAATACAACTGGCCTATTAATAATTCCTTTCAAGTAGGTGTCGGGCCTATTGTGCAAGGAACAAAACCAAATGACAACATTATCCTTAGGACATACAACGACCATTTGTCAATGTGCACTACATTGGAGAGCATTAAGTTATTATAGTGCATATATTATTTAAATTGATTTGTTCAGTTTAACTTACCCATTCAAGTAGGCTCTTAGGTAGACATCTTCGTGTGAATTCTGCATCTATTTCTTAATATAATCTTCTGATTCAAATTGTGATTGTCCAAATCTTTGTATGCACTGTGGCTCGAGAAATCCATACATAGAGTCATTCCCTACTCGCATACGTGTCTCAGTCATATGCCTATTATTGTTAGAATAAATTAAATTATGTAAGAATTTAAAATAATCAGTTAGCTAATATACAATAATGTAAAGTGACTTATAGAATCCACAATTGTATAACAGAGATATTGAGACATTGACCATCGTGTGCTATTTCAAAAAACTCTTCATGCTTTATGTATAAGGAAAAGTTATCATTATACACCCAAAACATGGTAGAATCCCACGACACCTGCAAAGGCTTGAGGAAAAGCTATGGGATAGTCAATGTCATAAGGTATAAGGGATCGACATCATGATTCGACCTATCTACAAGTTACACCGGTCCCTCAACTCCCTGTTTATCTTACACAGTTAACAAATATAAGTGAATGACAGTCAACACTTTAGTTGTAACAAATCTTTTTTTTAATAATTCTTAAAAACAACAAAATGAAATATCTATTCTGAAAAAGGTTTTACAAGATGTGTCGGCCAAGCAAGGAAGGTGTTAAGTGTCTATCCCACTAATTGAGCCTCTTGAGTGGGTACAAGAATGCAAGCATCAGCATCTTAAACTTCCTCAACATCGACCTTGATTCAAGCTCATGGACTATTTTGTTTACCCAAGCTCTATTGTAATCAATTACAATAGCCAAAACTTGGTCATAGACTTCAATTTTGGAAAAGTGATCTTCGTAAAAGTTGTAGCTTTGGATGTTATCTAACTAATGGCTTTGGTTTCACTTAAATGTGTGTATATAAATCTAGAAATGATTAAATTAGCGAACAATGGTCAAGTTTTCAGTAATAAGTAAAAGTTTTATATGGATTGTAATTTTAGGCATATTATGCTTCTAAGCTAGGTTTTTGGGAAAACATAACGGCTAGAGATGATATTCCTAGCTTTCAAATGAGACAATAATCAACTTGATTGGGTTAGTATATCTTTATTTATCATGTTTATAAGCTATAAAGTTCATAGGCACATAATAGAAAATGAAGGAGATAGTAACCTAAAATTTATGAGATGTTTTGATAACCTTAAACATGAGGTATAAAGTGTTTATAATGGTAGAGTGATGCATATTATATTGTTTCTAATTTATCATATTATTGTTGAGAATATTATATTGATGATGAGATAGCTATGTTGATTAATGAATGTCTTGTGTTTTGTTGGTTGATTTCTTGATGATGATATGAGATTTTGTTGAGATGATGTTGTTTTATGGTTAGAGTTAACTTTATGTGAGATCATGAAATTCACATCCATGTGAGTTTTGGTAAGTTGTTTGCAAGAATTGAAGGTGTTGGAATGTCTTGTTGTTCTTATTGAACTATAGGTGAGTTCATAAGCGTAACGAACATATATATGAATGGTGAATCTATGATATTATAATCTCTTATGGTGAATGATTTTTTTATGACATATAATATTGATTTGAATGATCATAACATACAAGCATTGATGAATGAGATTGTATGTGAGTAGGCACGTAAGTTGCGGGTATTAAGAAGGTCCTCAACCTAGTGTTGGAGGTTTTCATGAGGGCTAATGCCAAATGGGCTTACAGAATGGATGGGTGAACAAATCCATAGATAGGTTAAGGTCTTTGCAAATCTTACTAAGCTAAGTCATTACTCCCGCTCATCCATTTTTTATAAAACTACACACCTCTGTAGGGTTAATTCAAGTCTCCCCAAATGGTTAGATCATAGAATATGGCAATGTTAAGGGATATACTTAGGTTAATTGCTCAAAGGTGAAATCTTCTTAGACTAAAGAGTTAACATGACATAACTTGATAGTTAGACATGTGCATTGATATTTGTGACTTGAGAGCGATGTGTTACTTGATGAGTTGTATAATTACTTTGATATTAGAAATGTGAAGGATTTTCTATGTATCTTGTGAAATGGTGATTTTATGTTGTTTCCAATCATATGATGTTTTCTTTCAAAATGAGCTTACTCTTACATTTTTTGTTGAACTGTGATGATCGTGTCATTTGATATGGAAGCATATTATGATATAACTTTTGAGGAGCATGTCACTCAGGGTTCAAGTAGACATAATGTTGGAATTAGGGACAAGATTTGACCGTCAGTCATTTATTTATGTTTTATCTTAGTGGAGATCAATTTAGGATTTAGATATAATTAATTTTGTATTTGTGTTGTATTTATTCCCTTAACGGAACCCTTGAGTTTTGTTTGAAGTTTTGGTTATGATGTTTTAATGATGTAGTGCCTTAGGGTACACATACCTTTATGTTTTATGTCTTGATAACTTTTTTGGTTGATATTTATATGATGTACTCGTATTCACGAAAAGTTTATATGTATTTTCATTTAGTTAAACTAATTCAAAAATTTTGAAGGAGTTAAAATGAATCTTTTTTCGTTAAGTTTTTTTTTTTTAGTTTCATATAATGATATTCAAGATCGTTATAGACGTGAATTTGATTCTCGTTGTTAATGTGAATATTCTGTAAATTTTCTTTGAACTATAAAACCTATCATTACCCTAATAAGTCCCCAAAATTCATCTCAGCTAAACTTTCATAAAAAAAAATATAATGTCAGGTCAATATAAAAGGATTCTTTTCTATATATATATATATATATATATATATATATATATATGGAAGTTCAAACCAAATTTAATGCATATTAATGAAAAAGTATTTATTATATAGTATATATGTCCACTTTGTTGATGATGTCGATAAGACAATACATGACTTGTGGAACTAAAGACGACACAAATCAAATCACTTAGATAATTTTTTTTTAAAAATAAAACTTGTGATAATCGTTGCTGATGAACATATACATGTTGATAGGCACAAAGGATCCGGGTAGAAATATTCAAACTTCAAATGCATAGATTGCATGCCACTTTCCACTATTTCATATGTCCCAAGTTGGTTGAAAAGAAATCAAAGCAGAAAAAAATTGAAATTGAAATTAAAAGAAAAGTAGGGAAAAAAAACAGAAAATTTTAAATTTTTGTGTTTAGAAATATTTTTTTACTTTATCTTCAATAATATATATATATATATATATATATATATATATATATATATATATATATATATATATATATATATTCTCTTTATTTTGTTTATAACCAGTCAAACATACCATAAAGATCAGTAATGACATGCAATAACACAAGCACTTACATAGTTTCATAATCGTATAACGACATGCCTACTGTAGTATGAAAAAGGGGTTTTCTTGGTTTGATTCTCCACCTCCCTCCTGCTTTCCTTTTCTTTGGAGGGCTTTTACTGGTGTACATGTTCCTGCACATATGATTTGTAACGACTTTTTAGCCTCCTATTAATTGAAAAAAAAAAAGAAGCAAAAGTCTACTAAAAAAAAGAGTAAATTGCTAATATAGTCTCTAAAATTGTATATCATTGTTATATTAGACCTTGATTTTTAAAAAAAAATCAAATAAATTCTAAAAATAAAATTAAGATTTCATTTAAGTCCATAAAATTTACTCTTTTTATTATTATTTTGATTTCTAGTCCATCATGTAATTTTGTGTAAAATGAAAGATATAATAGGTGATGTAAAATGTGTTTTATAAAATGTTTCTATTTTCTTAAATTGGTCTTAGTTCAATAGTTCTTATAATTGGTCTTATTTTCTTAAAAGAGTTTAATAGTCATGCAACTAATAATATAAAACTATTTTACACGATCAATCAATTAAAATTTAATGTTATTAGTATAATTATTAATGTAATTATTATAAAAACTAATAAATTTATCATAAATAATGGTTGATTTATAAGTAAATGATGATATAAAATTATTTTATATTGTCATTATATTTCTTATTTTCTCTTTTAAAAATTATTATTTTGATTTTCATATTTTTTTAATTGGTAAATTTTGTATCTTCTTGAATGAAACATAAGCATTATAAGGTAAGAGATGAAATTCACCTATTATTAAAAATATAAGACCTAAAATCATTATTTTTAAATAGTTAAATTACTTAATTAGTTCTTGAACTATTTTAGAACTTTTCAAATAGATTTCTAAACTATTATTTTTTAATTGAGTCCTTTTGATTATATATTTTTTGATTAAGTCTCTAAGATTTTTAAAAATGTTATAAATTATCATTCTCTAACAGTGTTAAACCTATATAAACTAATTAACCCTAATACTTACTTTTTAGTTTAAGAATTCAATTAAAATAAATTAGTTTACGAGTCTAATTAAAAATTTTCAAATAATTAGGGACTAACTTCATAATTTAACCTTTTAAATAAAAAATCTAAGATCAATTTTGAACTTGAAGAATTTGAAATACATTTACTTTAGAAAAAAAATGTAAAAGAATATAGAGGCATACAACAATCAATTATTACTTAACAACTCAATCACCATATTCTTGTTTACCGGAAGAATTCTATGTGAATGAAATATTTCCCTAAATTAATTGATAAAGATAAAGTTACTTTTTTTTAATGAATTAATCATATCATCTCTAAATGAAACTAATCAATCTTGAAAATGAAATGATGGTCTATGACTGAACGCGATTGTTTGGAAAAAAAAGAGTCAGTTACTTATCAATGTTATCATCTTTTCTTTATCCATTTGGAAGTATTTGTTGTCATCAATGAAAATATTTAATTTTGCATGATTGAAAAGGAAAGCACAATAAAGTTCAAACGAAATTAAATGCATATTAATCATATTGAATAACTTCAGGACAAGTTGAGTAAATCCCAAAAAAGTATAGAACCTAATAGGAGTATTATTTTCCTCGAGATATGTTGATATTCTTGATGATGGCTACTACGATAGACAATACTTGAATTGCGGAATTAAAGACAACAAAAATTAAATCAGCAAGAAAAAAGATATATAAGGTTATTTTAATGATGAAAAGAGAAGAAAGAAAAAAAATCATAAATTTAAACCTTTCTATTAATAAAAAATAATAATAATTAATATTCATTGATAAAAAATTAATTTTAAAAAATTTAATATGATAATTTAGTTGATAACATACGTTATTAAATTCTAAATTTAAATATTAATTTCATATTCGATCCAATAAACTGAAACCTATAAAGATAAATAGAAATCTCACTGAAAAATTAAAAACCGTATTTGCCGTGACTAAAAAAAATTCAAACTTCAAATCGAAGATGTCCACACTTTCCATTATGTTTAAAATATCAGAAGCCCTCTAGCAATAACATGCACATATATAACTTGAACTCGCATAGCTTCATATACAACATGCCACATGGCCATTATAGTATGGAAGAGGTTTAGATATTTTTTTATGGAAAACAATGAATAGTCACGGTCCATTGATGTGACTTGTGAGTTGTGATTTTGGACTTGCTTTGGTAGAAAATACGAACTTTTTTGTGTTTGGAGCCTCCAAAATGATAGGGCATTCATACTTTTCAAAAGAGTAAACCGAGAAGTAAGAGTGTTGTATGATTGAGCTCAACGTCAATTTGTGTTGGTGAAAGCGGGATAAAGATTTAGGTCCATCAATTTATCTCTCATACTTACCTTTGGGTTATAGACTAAATTTTTTAAAATATGTATGATTACACAGTATTTTAGGTTTGTTATGCATAACTCGTGGAACTGGTGGATTGGCTGGCAAACCTATAATCACTAGTTAAATTTAATCTAAATTTAATTAATCTTAAAAGTCCAGTTCAAATTTTTTTTATATATATGTTAAAAATTTATTTGGTTGTGTTGAAACTTTTGTAATTGACTATTTATTAGAGATTTATTAAGACTTTTAAAATATATATATATATAATTGAGTGCAATTGATTATTTTTTAAGAGACAAATATATATTTATTTTGAAATTACATTTTAAAAAAAAACTAGACCTGCGGACCAGTCCGTTTGATCCGTAAAATACGCGGGACGAATGTGAACTAAATATTAAATTTGTGTAAGAATACAAGACGAACTAATTCGTTTTGCTGCTAATACAGATTTAAGCGAATGAGCCTTATCTAGGACAAGTCGACTCACTTATCCATTTCTAATGGGTGATAGAGGATCATTATTAGGAATGTCAAGACAAAAGTGATATATCAAGAATCACAAATGATTTATTTCTTTGAGCAAGTGGCCGATCTTGCCCTAAAATTTTGGGGGGCCAAATGATTAAATAAATATGTAAATTTATTTGCAGTTTTAATTATAAAAAAAATTATATATTTACTAAAAGTGAAGGAAAAAATTGGGGGCGAGGGGGACCCTGGCTGCACTCCTAAGAAGCTCCGTCACTGCTCCTGAGTTTGGGTTTCTCTTGAGATTATAATAAAATTATAAGAATGTTATCTTTGGATGAATTAAGATACATGTTTCATCAAAACTTAATATTTGTAAGAAGATTTTCAAAATTTCAAGATAAAAATAATTTAATTAATAATAATTACATTTTTACTGCAATTAATAACAATTACTAGTTAAGTTATATAATTTTTTTAGTATTTCAATGAAATTCTACATATTGACCTTTTTATCATGGAAATGAAAACAATGTTAAATGTGAGGATAACACTTTTACTTCTTAAAAATCAAAATGGTCAAAACAATAATTTTAAAATCTATAATAAATACAAAAGAAATATCATATTCAGACATTTATATTCACATAAATCACGTACTTTACAAAGCTTTAAAAAATTGCAACATAATAAATTTAGATTTTGAAATAAACATATGTGCATATTGGCATATATAGAAAGTATAGAGAAATAGTCCACACATTAACAATGTAATTAATCTTTTATATTATTATTTAATTACAAATTAACATATATTTATTAACTTTTTCATTAATTTCCTTAAAAATCAAACTTAACATAATTTCTAATTAATTAATGATGTAACCGAAAATAGAAATTAAACTCAAGACTATATTTCTACTTTATTAGTTATCTATCATAATGTTAATTTCTTATTTAATATATTTTTCTCATTCTCTTTTGATTTTTTATTATGAAGTAAAATTTCACGTCTTGATGAATAGTTTGGACAAATTATGCTGATCAATTGACATAAATTTTACTTAGTACTAAACATATTTAAAGTATAATA